>NC_136072.1:1189691333-1189958833 GCF_964261635.1 Lissotriton helveticus | reverse complement strand
GCTCTGCATCAGGGTCTGCCTCCTCTAACGGGTGAGCCACACTTCTCCACTCAATCTGTCAATCTATGTATCAATCAATCGGTATCAATGTGCACTCAGTGCTGTGATATCAGTATGGGAGTCGCTCAAACTATCAATAAATCACTAGATCAATAATTGTTGGTAAGCTCACAGAGCCAGCACTGAGCCGGAGATCTGAAACTTTAGACTGGACATTGATAAGTTGGCCCAACGCTTGAATTGATACGGTTGACCAGTATGCATCTATGGTCCATCCTGTCCCCACCTAGAGCTCCACCCACGTGGCTTGACCCACAACAAAGGGGGCGTGGCCTGCAGCTGCTGACTCCTACTGGTGCACTTGGACTAGTGACCAGTGCGCTCTGGCTGCGCTCGGCTCAGTGCCATTCCAACCCGGCCTGAACGCATGCCCAGTTTGAAGGATCTGACGTGGCGCAACAGTGACGTAAGTGAAGGGGCCCACTGCAAAATATGATGAGGGGACCCTGAGTCTCCCATATCTCACAGATATTCATTGGCCTTAGGCTGAATGGGAAAACAACAGTTGATGGACAGAATGCAGAACAATGTCATACATTCACCCCAGTACAGAGATCTGGGCCTAAATCCATCGTTTTTTTGCACCCCACACCACCCCAATTCAGACATGGCCATATGCAAATCAGCTCTGACCCTGTGCCTCATGGGAACAGTCCAGCCCGAACTGCCAAGCCATGTCTTCCCTGGACCGGAATCAAGAATCCTAGGACCGGTTTCTGGCTATCAGCCTTCATTCAGCCTGGATAGCTTGACTCCAGTGGTGTGGAGAGCACAGGACTCACGTCTGAGCATACCCAGCCCACTCGGGGTGACAAATGCAAAAACAACAATTGATGACAGAATGCAGAACAATGTCATGCAACATATAGCAGTTATGATGTACTACAATGCCTATACTAATTAAACAACCGATCCTAGTTGTTGCTATCTACATTACATATGGAGTATGCTAGGGTTCGTGTCTGCTTGTTACATGACCCACACTACTTCATAACTATTGTTGCTTACATCACTTATGGAGCATGTCAGGTTTCCATAAGGATATATAGTAAAAAAATACAACATCTTGAAGACTTTTCGCTATTAAGCATTCATAATTCCTATTCCAGCTATAGATCTTTTGACTACTCGACTAAATTGCCATATTGATAACTACAAATATGGCCGCAATGATCTCAATTTGTAGTTCCCGAGCGCATGATCTCGCGCTATTTCGGAAGTGAAGTAGTGCGTTGATGGGTTAACATCCTTAGCCTTCGGTTTCCAAGGTATGACTAATTCAGTCAATCTAGTCAGTCGGTACACAGAACAAGTGTTATCCCCGAGTATTCCTGAGCCTAATATACAACTAGATGGAGACCCGGGTACACTGTTTCACGAGCGCCGACGGATGAAACTACAAAATTGGCCGCGATGACGCCATCCTGTAGTTTTAGACGCGTGTTCTCGCGGACGTTCGAGCCCAAAGTAGTGCGCTCGACGCCGTAAGCCATAATACGCTAAGCAAGCCCTTTTAACAATTTATTTTTGGGGAATCTGTTGTCCTGTACACCTAATAAATGCAGAGGTAGGTTTGGGATATTGTATAACATAGCTGCTAGTAGGCAGCAGAGACCACGTAGGCGGAGGGTTACCATACTAACATCACCCTCGATAGCCTACTAATACAGAGATCACACACATGTCGGTGCCTCCCCCAAGCCTCAGATGGAAGCTTGAGGCACCGACGGATAGGTGAGTGGACATGAGATCACAGAATGCCATTGATTAAGGTGATAGTTGTTGTAAATATTCTGCCAAAACTATCCTTTGAGAGAGCACAGTTGGTATATATAACAGCCTGGTGTCAGAGTCCAGTGTTTGGATTACCTGAAGGCTTGGTACACTGAGTCTGTAGATTGACCTATTCCACATGTTAGCATCTAGATATAGGGACTATTTATAGAAATGAGTTTTATGCATGGTGATAAGCTTATAATCCTTGGCTTCATTGTGCTACATTCCTCTTTTCTTCCCTATATGTCTGTAGTGCGGGGCCTCCGATACCTGAGCAGAGTCCAGGTGAGGTGAGGTCTATTCCCCTACCATTAAGGGTGAGCATTGAACATTTAATTTTCATACATACTTATGGCTTTTGGGTGACACATGTTGCATAGGGGACTGACACATCTAACACAATGTTAACAATGTAATGCTTTCCTTCGCAGAATTCACTGTAGCTAAAGTGAGTCGGAGGGTGAAAGTCCATGGTTACTACAGGTTGCACCGTATCTAACCAGTTTTTACTTTATTTCTTTGGTGATGGTGGTGATTTCTTTATCTCACTACTAGGAGTGCAACCATTATAAGAGCAGAGGCCCTGATGAATGCCAAGGGATTCAACACCCGTCAGGCAGAAACATGTTGGCCCATTTATAGGCAGATATCTGTTACTGTCCTTTTTGCACTGTTCTGGTTTTTTTAATTAGGAGGCGTGTCTTGTCCGTAGAATAAAGTTGTCAGAAGGAGGGCATTCTATCCTATTTTAAGTCACTATTGGTTCGGTTGCACTTGTCTATTCTACCATCAAAAGATCAGTCATCATGGACGTTTTATATATGTTGGTGGACCAAATCCCAAAACAGCGATAAGGTGCGGGTTTTGTCCCAATGATCAGGGAACCATCCTTTTATGCACCAGGGTTTGGCCAAATGATATGACTGATCAATGATTCTTTTTGATGGAAACCCTATATTAATTGTTTTGGACTGGTTAGCCATTTATGAATATCCTATGACGTATCGGTCTCTTCTATGCATATAGAGTTCACTCTTCTTTCCTTTTGTTTTCACAAACACACTGTCTATGTGATATATACACTCTGAGATCTTGTGGACTCGGTTTTGACAGTGCAGCTCTAATATTCAGCTGGTAGACCCCATGTGTTTCTTGTGTTGTACACTGAGGTGAATGTATGACATTGTTCTGCATTCTGTCCATCAACTGTTGTTTTTGCATAGGCCAAATGGGGCCCTCCTCGAGGTTTGAATGGCCCCAGATGGGTTGAGGGCCCCTCTGCACCACTGGAGATGCAGGGGCGTTACGCCTCTGGGATCTGCAGACACGTTTGTAAAACGTGTCCGAATTTTTCATGTGTAAAGTGTCATTTCCTGTGGGTTTACTCGAAAAAACAGCTGTGTTCGTGTTTACACACTTGGTGTATACAGCTCCCACCAGGATTTTAACCCGTTGCGTGCATTTACCAGCCAACGGCCATCGCGAGCACTACTTCGGTATGCTGCACATGTCCGTTGGCCGACCTGGCCCCGCCCACGCAATAGAACGCCCGCACCGCGGCGTTACGGTTAACGGGTTGAAAGCCATGTTTCTGCTCCTTTCTTAAAGTAACAAATCAATATTTTGAAATACAGCTGACACATTTAATATTCCCGTCATTCAGAAATCCAGGCAGAATGGCAATCAAATCCATTGGGGTAAATCAGTGCAGGCTAGTCTATTCAGGTTGGACTGTTCCAAAGCAGAGCAGGGTCAGGGCATTAGGTGAGCCTGTGAGGCAGAATTAGAGTTTGGTGGACAGGTAAAACTCAAGGCGCACCTGTAAATTGTAAATTAAATGTAAATTGATACTTGTATAGCGCACTACTCACCCGCAAGGGTCTCAAGGCGCTTGTACGAATACCGCTGTGGAACCCATCCTGGCTTTCCCTGTGAGGTGTCCACTGCTGGGCACCCCCAAGGTGGAGGCCAGGCATCCTTAGCATTGTGGGGGCCGTTGTGGAGATTAAGCAAGCTATTGCCCAGAGTTGCAGAGTGGGACTCCATGATTGGAATAGGCACCGAGGCGAGAATTATCAGGACCGTGGAATTTTTGAGTTCAAGATCCGCCGAGGCGGGGAATTGAACCCTGGTCAAGGGCTAGACCTCTGCATCAGGGTCTGCCGCTCTAACCATTGAGCCACACTTCTCCACCTGTGCGATGTTGAGTCAGGTGGATGTATACTTTTACAGCAATGGAGTAAAATGTACTCGATTAGTGTAAAACGTACTCCCTTCACCCAACAGAGTAAGTGGCGTCGGAAGTAAGCCTTTCAACACTCCGCCTTAAGTAGAGTGGACGGCCGGATGAGGTTTTTTACTGACTGTTATTATATCCTGGTGGTGAGGGACAGTAAAAAAAAATGACCCTCACATAATGGGAAGAAACTACCATGGTGTGGGGTTCATTAGATTTTTTCAAAAACAAACTCCCACATCGGGCGTTTGTTTTTTAAAAATAAAAAACTTTGGAAAAGTTTGCCAGGTAGCCATCATGTTTGATGGAGCCATCTGTCACACTTTCCCTACATTGACCCATGATGGTGGTACCTATCAATGTATAGAGATGCCCGCTGGGATGGCAGACATCTCTAAATTTGCCAGGCTGGGTGTCAGACGTAAAGTCCTCTACCACCCTGTCTGTTTCTACGCTGTCTGCCTAACCTTAAATCAGGCCTTCTGTCTGGAGTGGCACAGTAGGTGAAAAACGATGGTTTGGAATTCTACCCCGAGGGATTACCCGTGGTTTGACTATTTGAAAGCATTTGTCCCATCGCTTAGTGGGTACTTGATTATCAGTAGTATGCCTGGAAACCTGAGAATGACACAACTTTCGGTCCTTACTGTTGCCAATGTTTGGGCATTCTATAAAGTAGTACATTTGCATCGATTCGTGGAGTACTTCCATGGGGCAGATTTGCTATCACTATTTCTATTTAAGTTTGATCCATAACCAAGACAAAACTTCTTAGTGAAATTAGGATGATGAGCAAAACTGAGACAGACATAGCAGACCCAACCTAGGGCTCCCAGACCGAACTATCAAGCCAAAAATGGATTTTTGGGGGCGTGTCACACTCCAAACACCCACCCTGAAGCTACACCCCTTATGGCTAACAGGGATAGCAAGAAAGATTTAAGTCTGGCGCACTAAGTACGAATGAATGTTAAATGATGTAGTAGTCACAGCATGCTGAGTAAAGCCAGTGCTTAATTTGTAAAATAAATAGGCGAACCCTAGGATTTCTTCGGAGCCCTTCCACTATGCTGAATGCAGGGATTTAAAACGAGACTGGCTGTCTTGATTGCACCTCATGCCTCTTTCTTCCACCACCCTACACTCCCATTCTTTTTAGTTCAGTCTTGAGAGTTCTTTTTCATCTCTCCTTACTTCCTTTGTCACTGTTTTCATTTCTCTTCTCCTTTCCCACTTTTCTTCCTTTCACTTTCTCTTTCTGGCTGAAAGTCTGATGATATAAAATAAGCGTAAAGGCGCTCAGGGCAGCTGGCTACAGTAAAGCCCCCTAGCAAAACCACAAAAGAAGACCATCAAAACAAACTGCAGTGCAGTCATTAATTTTTCAATTTCTCCTCCAGAGGAGCCAGAAAACTCGGGCCGCTGTCTCTGCACGAGCCAGAAGCAATCATTGGCAGGCCCAATAGGTTGCCCTTTTAGAAGCAAGTCCCGATCTATTGACATTGCCAATGCTTGGCTTAATTTTGGCCATTGGCCATGTTGGTCAAGTTTTCCCACATGGGAATAGTGAAGTTAGAAAAATCCAAAATGGCCGCCAGCGACACTAATAGAATGGTAAAGTAAAAATAAAAGATAAAGTGCACAATAGCTCATAAGAATTAAGCAACTGCCTGGTAAGGACAAATAATGATGATAATAACCTGTTGGCTGCGTCGAACGTTCAGCTCTAGTGCTGAACGTTCGAAAAACGGGTGGGGCAGTGTCCGCCAAACGGACATGCGCAGCACTACCAAGGTAGTGCACGTGACGACCGTTGGCCGACGGCAGCAGCCAATGGGTTAATATAATAATAATAATAATCATAAAAATAATCATAATAATAATCATAATAATAATAGAATGGACAGCAATGAGGGTGCACTACTTTTAAAGCTTTACATTCATGAAAATGCTGGACTGATACCAATGCTGATGGACAAGCCTGAGAGCCAATGTCTGAAGGAAGCTGTAGCACAGTAGCCAATGACTGAAAGGGACTGTCCAAAAGCCCATTTCTTCATCCATATATATGTGTCTGTTTTGTGGTGTGTGATGGTATGAGCTTTTGGCAGATAGCTAAAGCTGCCTGTAGGCAAGACCTAAAAAGTTGTTGTTTTTGGCGGGAGGGGGTGGGGGCTTAGTTGAAGGGGTGGAGTGTCAGAGTGCACTCTCCTTTCAATCGAGATCCAATAGGCACATGTGTGATTCTACAGTTATCCGTTCACACTGCTAACCGCACACTCATGATATATTGTTAAAAGTAGGCCAGGGGAAAGGGGAATTGGATAAGAGAGATAAACAGATTCATGCGATATTGTCAATCTGTCTAATGGTGTTACTGAGCTGAGGTTGGTTGCACTGCACAGGCCTTGATATAGTTCTAACTGTGACGAGTAATCTCGGCCTGGGCAACCTTTAATTTAGGTAGGCACGTGTATAATTTTGGGAATTTTGAATTACTCTTGTTATGTGAAATCTCTGAAATTACACCTTTACACCAATTTGAATTATTGCACATTATTTGTGATGAAAATGTACCACAAATGTGTTTATTTACAGTAAACATCTACTCTGAATGCACAGAAACACAAGAAAATGTCATTTTGCAGTATTTTTTAGTACGAAATACACCCCTTATTCAAAACGTGATGCAAGGAGGAATTTCACACTAAAACATTGTGCAAAAGGATGGATTTGCATTTTGCATAACTACATGTAATTTTGAGTCATTTCACAGAATTTTCTCATAATTACGCAAAAGCAAATTAAATAGATTTCACACACTCCAATCTAACCATTATTGTAGTATATGACACACACGTTAATAATTTGTGTATTTCCACCTCTCTGCAGTCTTGTGAAACTCTCTGTCTTCCTAGATCTGAAACCCCAAAGGAAACTATGTAACGCATGAGAGGAATATTTTTAGATGTTATATGTTTCCTACTGAGGGTGCTCACCAGGTATGGGTGTGCAGTGGTGGTGAATCTACTAAGCGCTGCGATGCAACCCTCCCGGGCTTTTCCGTACCATACTGAGCCTGGGAGGCGCCCCCCCCCACCCCAGACCTCGCTGCTGCCTCCCTTTTCGCCAAGACTACTCCCTAACTCCCATGCTGACTTCCCCGGACCTTCTTCTTGCGCATCCTCGACACCGATGCCCCCGTGGTCCAGAGCCTGTGCACGCATCTTACAACCTTCCATTCGCCTTTGGTTTTGTGGCTGTGTCCCCCCTCTTGCTCTAATAAATGGAATCCTGCTCTCTGGTTCCTCTTCTGGATTCTTGACTTTGGTGACTTTTGTGCATCCCGCCATTTTTGGAGATGGTTTCCATCTATACCCACGACCTGGACCCGCCATTTTGTCTGACCGTTCCTTCTTCCCTCCCCACTCCTACTGATGACCCTCAATCGTTTTTCTCTTTTTGCTGGACTCCTGTATATATATATATATATATATATATATATATATGTGTGTAATATATAATTATCCAAGCCTAATTGCTGTTAAAATGTAATCCTGAGTGAATTTACTATTTGTATATATATAACTCTAACCACTAGTATATGTAGTAGACCTTTGTACTTACTACCACTCCTATGTGATTTTAGAGTTTATCTGTTTGTATCTCTTCCTTGAGTGACTTTACAACTTGTACATGTGAAATTTTTTCCTATTTATATCTCTTGTTTGAGCAACTTTACACCTTGTACATTTGCAAATTGTTTCTGTTTGTATCTCTTATTTAACTCATGTAATCCAAAGTCCTTATGTAACGTGACTGGTTCTTTGGTAAAGCACTCTGACACCTTTGGGTAATGTTTGCGCTCTATGAAGTCGCATTAAATGAAATAAAATACTGTAGATAACTAGTGTTAGTATTATGCAAACATGTTCTGAAGTTTGACTAACTTTCAACATAAAAGCTTTCTAAACTGCCACTCAAGAAATGCAAATTGGCATGGTAGCACTCTCCTAACAACACTCCCTGCCTTAACCAAGTTCATACCTTAGCACTGCTGAAAACACTTGATCAAATCTGTGCTGAAATGAGGGTCTTTGTTTGGTCCTCTGGTGAAAACAGCAAACACAAAATAGGAGTTTATAACCCTCAATAGTTGCTCATTAGAATACTATTCAAATTGAACTCCAAGGGGCATATTACCAAGGGCCATTATCGCCGCTTTAGCGGGACTTTTTTCCGCTAAAGTGGCGATAATTTTATCGCCCTACTACCAAGCTGTCGCTAACACCAGTTAGCGACAGCTTGTAGGCGATAGTGGGCATTTTGGTGCCTGCTTTGCATGTCAGCGATAATTATCGCTAATGACATGCAAAGTGGGCGTGCCAAAATGTCAGCGACTGAAACAGTCGCTGCAATCGCTATCGCCTATGATCAACACAGGCGTACTTTTGGAAATATTCACGCTAAGCGCGAATATCTCCAAAAGCTAACGCCTGCCCTGACCAGTTCTTAGCCATGTTATCCAATGAGAGGTGGATAACATGGCTAAGAGCATTGTTACGGTAATGCCTGAATATCGCTGTATTGACAGCGATATTCACGCATTTCGCCTGTTTTTTATCGCTTCTGAGATAACCCTTGCTAATAGCAAGGTATCTCAGCGATATAAACAGGTGAAGGGCAGCAATAGAAATATTCCCGCTAAGCCAACTTAGCGATAATTATCGCTAGTTGTTGGTAATATGCCCCCAAATCCTTAAACACAAGTGTGGAGCTAGAAGAGTTCTCTGTATCCAGTTTAGTCTTTCTTCAGTTTCGATGACAATGGAAGTCTTCCAACACTCCAATGAGGTCCCAGATGCAGCGACCTTGTTTCTCCATTGACCAATAAGGAGACTCCGGACCATGGGGAGCTCATATTCTGAGAGGTCAAGATGGCCGCCACCACTGCACGCCTCATGTGAGAACTGTGGCTCCATGGGATTTGTAGTCCTCCTTGGATTTACTTGCAGGTACCATGTCAATGAGAGACGCAGGGTCTCTTTGCAAGTGACGCCCATGCTCTGCATACATGTTCTTCTTCTACTTTTGAAACTGCATATTTTAAGGAAATTCAGAATACTGCGCTTTGATGCAGGGCCAGTGTGAAGAAACCGAGCATGGGCTGCATACCAAAAAAGCGAGTTAGATGCACAGAAAATGACGAAAGCACTGAGTGTCATCAGACTTGTGGTATAGGAGGTTCATTGACCCCTGGGAGCCTCCTGTCTTCATATACATAAAGCCTGGAATGGAGGAGCCAGCTGAGAAGGGGATGTTTCCTACTGACTGGCCTCTGTGGACTTCCACTGGCTTCTTGTTTACCTGCCTCTCAACGCAGGTCTGCATTGTATGACCCATCATGGGCTACCGTTAAACCTCTGGGAGTCCTCAGCTGGACTGTTTGGTCGCCCTGTCTGCCTTCTGAGATGATGGTATGTTCCCTTCAGATCCTTTACATCCCCACTTCTCTTCTAGTGGAGTTTGACCAACCCTTGTCCCCTGAATCCTAGTCCCCAGTTCTGTCCACCTTTGTTGTCAGGGCTCCCCCTGATGATCTACTGGTAGTACTGCGCTTGGGCCGAAGTCCTGGAGCTCCCAAACATGCACCCTGGGAGGACAAGGCAGATGGCAGACATCTGAGGATGTGAAGTGGGTGGCAGGCCTATGAAAAGGCCCCTGGCTATCCCGTCAGCCTCTGCGTGTCACAGATCCCTGGACTCTCACCTCACCACAAAGGCAAAAATGAAAGTAGAACGCTGCAGACCTCAACGTGACCACTCAGAATGATGGACGTCTGCGTCATGTATGAGACCTGGGGCTCTGTCAGCTTCGTCATGTCCGGTTCAATAATCACCAAGGCCTTATTTACTGATTGACTCCTCCTTGTGCACCAGGCAGTTTACAATCAGGAAGGAGTATGAGTGTGCAGGGCTTTAGGTGGGGTGAAAAACTGGGGGCGGGAGGGTCTTTCAAAGGGGTGTGGCCAATGTAATTGAGGGCGTGGTTTAAAAACACAGTTGCATCTGGAGCTGTACATGGATGGACCTATTTTGCCGTGCTGACATTAAATCTACATTTAATATACTTTTGGATTATGGATTCATTTCAACATTGGCGACGAGCTGAAGAACCACTTTTGTCATCATCAGCACGGGTACAGAGTGTTTCTTGGACCCATGAATTTTATTTTTATTGCCTTTTGGAAATCTTTTATTGGATACCTGATTTGTATTACTGATTTTTATTCTCTCCTCAAGGCATCGCTGTATTTTACCACAACTTCTGGATATTACATTATAGCTAACTTTCATTTAAGTGCTTTAATCGCACCACTGGCTGTTTGTTTATCTACAAAGTGCCTTGATTGTACCTGTAGCTGTCTTCACGGTGTGTACGACCTTTTGGTAGTGGATTGCGGCAAAGCGGAGCCATTACAATCCAAGCGCTAAAATCGTCTTACCGCGTTTCACTGTGACCTGCTTGCATCTTTCAAATTGGATCAAGAGCCATTCTGGCATTCCATTGCTGCTGCATTCTTCAGGGGTAGCGGGCAACACACGGAATCCATTCTCGACATTCCTTGGTTCTGAGAACGCCTTCTTCAAGACTTCTACAACCTCAATGATCAGCTCGTTTACGCCACATGCAGCGTTAAAGGCGTGTTAGCTTCACTAACGCGCAACGTCATTGGCTGCCATTTTGGTTGCCATAGTAACCTGGTTATGATATTCCAGCGATGCCGAAGTGTTCTTTGTGCATATTTCTTCGTTGACATGCTTATTGGTGTATATTCTTTACATGTGGTGAGAAAACGAAGAGAGCCTCACAACTAAATTTGCTACATTTAGTGAGTTTGACTTTACTAATGATATTAAATAACATTTATTTTGTTGAAATAACTGTTATTATTAACATCGCGAAGATGTACTAGTATTGTTTATTAACATTCCACTTTCTACTGTCTGAAGGACGTTATCATTATTAATCTTCACACTAATTTCAAATTTTATTAACAACAATGCAGTTTGACCCTCCAGCAAAGTTCCCACAAGTTAAAGGTGGCCCACCCATGCCATGGTCAAGGTAGAAAGAAGAATTTATTACGTACATGAAGGCCATAGATGGGGAACACATGGGAGCTGAAAGGAAAAAAAATATTTTCTTACACCGTTTAGGTTCTGAAGGGCAGGTTATTTTCAGAACTTTACCCCAAATTGTCACACCTAATGAGGGAGGAGGAGATAACATATATGTGTACGCTGAGGCATTAATGAGGATTGAGAAAAGGTTTAAACCTGTCAGGAGCATTGCTTTAATTCGATTTAAGTTCTATACAAGAGTACAAAAAGAGGAAGAATCGTTTGACGAATTTTTGACACTGTAACTTTGGTGCAATGACGGGTGAAATGATAAGAGACCAAAGAATAATAGATGTCAAGAACAAGAAAATACAAGAGAAATTATGGGTCATGGAAGATCCCAATTTGACAGACGCCATATCTGAAGCCAAAGCTTTAGAACAATCAGAGAAGTGGATGGAAGTGGTCATTCAGAACCCTTGTAAAACTGTTACAGAAGAGGAAATATGCGTTGTTAAATCTCAAAATGAGATTAAGAATGAACATCCGCAGTTGCATCCTCAGCCAAGCAGAAGATTTTATGTTAACATATTTAATTCTACTTATTTTCACAAACGAAATGATACTGTTACTAACCATAACATGTGTTATAGATGTGGTAACAGATCTCATATCGCTTCCTTTCCAGGGTGTCCAGCAATTAATAGAGAATGCACAAATTGTGGAAGAAAAGGCCATTTTAGCAGTGTGTGGAGAGATAATAAGCGTCAGTCCACACAAGCGCGTGGGGCAGTGTCTTATTTAGTTGATGGCAACAATACCACCAAAGTCAATGATGTCTCTGAAACCAACAAGGGTTTTGTTGTGTCTAATATTGATGGAGTACCAGAAAACCATATGAAGTCTCCTAAATGTGAGTTCCAGATTTTTGAAGAAAATTTTATGCTCATGGTGGAGTCAGGTTCACTGTGGACAATCATCACTTACCAATATTATAAAGAAAAATTAGGCCATGTTATTCAATATGACAATTTACTACCTTCTGACATAATCGCAGAGAGTTTTGACAGAACAAAATTTTATATTGATGGTTTCTTTCATGTAAGTTGCATTTCAAAAGTAGAAGTGCTAATGTGAGATTATACATCACACAAAAAGGTGTGAACGTTTTAGGCCGGCGTGACCAGTGGAAATTGGGTTTAACATCGAATCCACGTTCTAGTGAACCAGTGTCGCTATGTGATGAACAATTGATAAAAATAATTGGAGTAGTAAATACAGAAGTCACATTAAGTTGGAGGAAAACTAAATTGATTAATACATATGATAAAGTTTTCTGTAATAAGTTAGGGAAGTTGAGGAATTTCTCAAACAAAATTGTGTTAAAAGAGAATGTATCTCCAGTAAAACAGAAACTAAGGGGTGTCTCAATTAACATTAGGGAGGAATTGAAAGAAATGTTGAAGGAATTGTCCGATGAGGGCATCATTGAAGCTATTGAATCCTCTGAATGGGTTTCACCTATTGTTCTTGTTCGCAAACCTGATCAAAAACTGAGAGTCTGTGTGGATTTGAGGGTGTTAAATTCAAACATTGTAGTTGACTTTCATCCCCTACCAAATATTAATGAGGTAGTTTCCATGCTAGAGGGTGCTCAGTTATTTTCCCCACTAGATTTGTGATCCGGATACAATCAATAGAATTAACAGAAGAATCAAAGCAATACCCACTTTTATTAGCCCATTTGGCTTGTACCAGTATACAAGAATGCCTTTTGGACTGGAGTCAGCTGTGTCAGTGTTTCAGAGGGTCATGTTCCAAATTTTCAGGGATATGGGTGACTATGTCAAGTGCTTCCAAGATGATATTTTAATATTTTCAAGAAATTAGTCTGAACATATTGTACACTTAAATGACGTTTGTAAAAGATTAGAGAGTCATGAACTCACCCTCAAGGCACATAAGTGTAAATTATTTAAACTTTCAGTTGAATATCTAGGACACACATTGTCAGGAGATGGGGCAGTCCCTAAAAAAAGGCTAATATTGATGCTATTCTTAAGGCTCCTTCACCAGTTAACAAGTAACAACTATTATCCTTCGCAGGTATGTGCAAATATTATAGTAAATTTGTGGAAGGGTTTGCGACTAAAATGGAACCTTTGCGAAAATTATTAAGACAGAATATAAGATATGAATGGACAGAAGACCAGCAAACAGCTTTTGAGTCCATAAAAAAAGACATTCTAAATGCTCCCACTTTGAAAACATTCCATATGAAAAAAGAATGTATCATCACTGTAGATGCAAGTTTATTTGGCCTTGGAGGTCTTCTTTCACAAAGAGACGGTAAAGAGGAATGGAATGTCACTTTTGCATCTCGTACCTTAAATGATTGTGAGAGTAAATGCACTGTAATAGAAAAAGAACTTCTTGCATATGTTTGGGCTGTTGAGGATTACAGGCTATATGTGGGGGGCAATATGTTTACTCTTAGAACGGATCACAAGCCGTTAGTGAACATTTTATCCACAGGAGGGGTTTGGAACTCCACAGCCAGAATTACAAGGCTGGCATCGAAATTGCAAGAATATGATTTTAAAACAATCAATCAATCAATCAGAGCATTTGTATAGCGCACTACTCACCCGGAGGGTCTCAAGGCGCTGGGGGGGGGGGGGGGTCCGCTACTGCTCGAATAGCCAGGTCTTGAGCTGCTTCCTGAAGGCGAGGTGGTCCTGGGTCAGGCGGAGGTGGGTCGGAAGGGAGTTCCAAGTCTTGGTGGCCAGGTAGGAGAAGGACCTTCCTCCTGTGGTGGCTCTTCGGATGCGGGGGACGGCGGCAAGGGCGTGGCTGGTCGATCGAAGCTGGCGCGTGGGAGCGTAGAAGTTGAGGCGGCTGTTGAGGTATCCTGGTCCTTGGTTGTGTAAGGCTTTGTGTGCGTGGGTGAGGAGCCGGAAGGTGATTCTCTTCGTGACCGGGAGCCAGTGCAGGTCTCTCAGGTGTCCGGAGATGTGGCTGCGGCGGGGGATGTCCAGGATGAGTCGTGCTGAGGTGTTCCTGGATCCGCTGGAGTCTCTTCTGGAGTTTGGCGGTGGTTCCGGCGTAGAGGGAGTTGCTGTAGTCCAGACGGCTGGTGACGAGGGCCTGGGTGACCGTCTTCCTGGTCTCGGTGGGGATCCATCGGAAGATCTTGCGTAGCATTCGCAGGATGTGGAAGCACGACGAGGAGACGGCGTTGACTTGTCTGGTCATGGAGAGGGAGGAGTCCAGGATGAAGCCCAGGCTGCGTGCGTGGTCAGTTGGTTTGGGTGCGCTGCCCAGGGCGGGGGGCCACCAGGAGTCGTCCCTGGCGGAGGGTGAGGATCCCAGGATGAGGACTTCCGTCTTGTCTGAGTTCAGTTTCAGGCGGCTGTTCGACATCCATTTGGCTACTTCTGTCATCCCTTCGTGCAGGTTGGCTCTGGCGGTGGCGGGGTCGTTGGTGAGGGAGAGGATCAGCTGGGTGTCGTCGGCGTAGGAGATGATGTTCAGGTTGTGCTGGCGTGCGATGGCTGCGAGGGGGCTCATGTAGACGTTGAAGAGAGTTGGGCTGAGCGAGGAGCCTTGAGGAACGCCGCAGATGACTTCGGTGGCCTCCGATCTGAACGGGGGGAGGCGGACTCTCTGTGTCCTTCCGGTGAGGAAGGAGGTGATCCACTCCAGTGCCTTCTCCTGGATTCCGACGTTGCTGAGGCGCTGTACTAGGGTGCGGTGGCAGACAGTGTCGAAGGCCGCGGAGAGGTCCAGGAGGATGAGGGCCGCTGTTTCTCCGTTGTCGAGCAGGGCTCGGATGTCGTCTGTGGCTGCGATCAGGGCGGTCTCGGTGCTGTGGTTGGCCCGGAAGCCAGACTGCGAGAGGTCGAGGGAGCCGTTCGTCTCGAGGAAGGCGGCCAGTTGCTTGTTGACGGTCTTCTCGATGACTTTGGCCAGAAACGGGAGCAGCGAGATGGGGCGGTAATTCTTGGGGTCGGTAGGGTCTGCTGATGGTTTCTTGAGTAGAGCGCTGAGTTCGGCGTGCTTCCAGCTCTCCGGGAAGGTGGCGATGTCGAAGGAGGTGTTGATGATGTCCCGCAGGTGGGGTGCGATGACAGTGTCGGCCTTGTTGAAGACGTGGTGAGGGCAGGGGTCTGTCGGAGATCCGGAGTGGATGGAGTTCATCGTGCGGATGGTGTCTTCGGTGCTGATCGGGGTCCAGGCGCGGAGGGTGGTGGTGGGGGGCGGTGGTTCGGTCGTGGCGTGCGTCGGTTGAGTGCTGAAGCTGTTGTGTATGTCCGCGATCTTGTTGTGGAAGTAGGAGGCGAGGGAGTTGCAGAGGTCTTGCGAAGGGGTGATGTCGTTGTTTCCGGCGTTGGGGTTGGAGAGCTCTTTCACGATGTTGAAGAGTTCCTTGCTGTTGTGTGCGTTGTTGTCCAGTCATTCCTTGAATGCAGTTTTCTTGGTGGCGCTGATCAGCTGGTGGTGTTTTCGGGTGGCGAGCTTGAGGGCAGTCATGTTGTCCGGTGTTGGGTCTGTGCGCCAGGTTTTCTCGAGTGCTCTGCAGTTCTTCTTGGAGCTCTTGAGTTCGTCGTTAAACCATGGGGCTTTCTTGCTGCCGGGTCGGCTCGGCGGGGTCTTCAGCGGGGCGAGTTCGTCTGCGCAGTCGCTGATCCATTTCGTGAGGTTGGTGGCTGCTTGACTGGGGTTCGTTGTGCTGGTGGGAGGGTTCTTGCTCAAGGACGTGGTGAGCTGGTCTGCAGTGATCTTGTTCCAGCTTCTGCGGGGAGCCTGTTGCTGGTGATGGTGGAGCGTGGTCCTTCTGAAGCTGAAGTGGACGCAGCTGTGGTCCGTCCATGGGAGTCCCGTGGCGTGGCTGAAGGCGATGTCCTTGCTGGAAGAGAAGATCGGGTCGAGTGTGTGTCCGGCGTAGTGGGTGGGGTGGTCACCAGCTGCTTGAGTCCCAGGTTTGCGAGGTTGTCCAGCTGGGTGGTGGTGTTGCGGTCGTTGTTGTTCTCCAGGTGGAAGTTGAGGTCCCCGAGGAGGATGTAGTTGGCTGAGGGGAGGGTGAGCGGGCTGATGAAGTCGGCGATGTCCTCGCTGAATTGTGTGCGTGGTCCCGGGGGTCTGTAGATGAGGGTGCCTCTGAGGGTGGTCTTGGGGTTGACGTGGATCTGGAAGTGCAGGTGTTCGGCGGGTGCGATGGTGTCATCGGTGTTGGTCGTGATGCGGATGGTGTTCCTGTGGATGATGGCGATGCCTCCTCCTGTCTGGTTGCCGCGGTCCCTCCGGATGATTTTGTAGCCGTCCGGGATGGCGATGTCGGGCGCTGAGGAGGCGTTCATCCAGGTTTCCGTGAGGAAGGCGACGTCTGGGGCTGTGGTGTCGAGCAGGTTCCAGAGCTCGACGGCGTGTCTGTGGACGGAGCGGGTGTTGAGCAGGATGCACTTCAGGTGGTTGCTGCTGGTGCTCTGCTTGGTGGACGCTGGTGCAGTGCAGGTCCGGATGCAGGAGAACTTGCAGGACTGGCAGATGAAGAGTCCGTGGGTGCGTCTCGGGGTGGCTCGGTAGCATCCAGGGGTTCGGCCGGCATTGAGTGCATTGAGGGTGGCGGCGTCGTACGTCCGGCGGGTGGGCTGGGGTCTGCGAGGGCCAGGGGTCCTGGCGCTGGGCGCGGTCCAGGCGCGGACGGGCGCAGAATATGTTCCTGGAAAAAAAAATGTTACAGCTGATTTTCTTTCTAGGTTACCTTGTGACCATGGTAAGATGAGTGCTACCAAAGAATGTGATTTTATTGTTACTATTAATGATGTTGTTCCTGTTCAATTCCAAGAAATTACAGAAAATTGTTGGTGTAATTATGAGCAAGGTGATGATAAGTGGTGTGATGTGAGGAAGTTTGTTTCAGAAGGTTGGACAAAAAAAGATATGGTGAGACCGGATTTATTACCTTTCTTTAACAACTCAGGAGAACTAGATTAGAAGGAAGCTTATTATTTAAATAAGGCAAGTGTATTCCTCGAAAAGGTATGCAAGATATCATACTCACTAATGCTCATAAAACTCACCCTGGCATCTCGTCGATGAAACGGTTGGTCAGAAGTATTTTTTGGTGGCCAGGCATGGATAAGTTAATAGATCGCATTGTTACAGAATGCAGTGAATGTGTATCCAGTGAAAAGATGTTAACATTGCATGGGCCTCACTAAAGGTCGTCAAGTGGCCTAAGGAACCGTGGCAAAAAGTTGCCTTTGATATTTCAGGTCCCTTTAATTTTTTACCTGAGAGTACACGTTTCACCTTGGTCATAATAGATTATAATTCTATATGGCCAGACATAAAATTTGTTCCCAGGGCCACAACGAGTACTGGTATTTGTTTCTTTAAGGACGTTTTTGCACGTGAAGGCTGTCCCTGCATTTTAGTTACGGATAATGGGGTACAGTTGACATCTGTGAAAAAGGAGAATTTCCTTAAAAGTTGTAGAATCAAGCATAAGTTTATGTCTCTTTATGAACCAGATGAAAATGGACAGGTGAAGTGTGTAACAGAGTGCTCAAGAATTTTGTCACAGATTATTTCAAGTTGGGTGCTGGTTGGAGAGAACGTTTCTGGATTTATCGCATCACACCTCATTCCACGACGGAAATCAGTCCTTTTAAACTCCTCAAGGGGAGAGACCCGCATCCTGTGTGTGTCCATGGAGGTTCAGGCACAAATGTCAAACCCAGTTCACCGATAAAGAATGACACAGCAAAAAGGGTTGAAATGAAACAAAATAAAACTACGCAATGGTATAATGACAAATCGAATACTAAGGCACACACGTTTCAGATCAGTGACTGGGTCAGGATTCTTTAACCAGGCTTAATAAATAAATGTTCTAACAGATTTTGAAAAGCCATCCAGATCAAGAAAGTTTTTAGCAACAGTGTCATAACTCTGGATGGAAAAGTTTGGAAAGTTAAACGATTAGCAAAGTGCCCACTTAAGGGTGTTTCTCAGTTTAATGTTTCTGGGGAAATAAACCATTCCACTACAAATTTACTTGAGGAACAAAATAATGAAACTGTTGCTTCTAGAGTCAAAATCTCTGACCGTGTGAGACAATTGCCTAAAATGTTTAATGATTTTGTATAGTCATGTGTTCTCATTATTTTGGTTTTGTTATTAATGGGGGGGGGGGGTGTTACATTCTCTTTAATACCTTTGTTTTTCTTCTTTCATCTCTATTATATCATCCTGATGTTTGCCAACCTCGGCATGCGATTTGTTTATTTTCGGATGACATTCCATATTCTGTACAGCTGTTTCCTTGCAAGGTTCTTTTCTGTTTCCCAGTTGCCTCTGGAGCTTTACATGGATGGATCCATTTTGCCATGCTGACATTAAATCTACATTTAATATACTTTTGAATTATGGATTCATTTTAACAAACACGTAAGCTAACAATCTGTGCTTAGTATAGCGTTCCGCCCAACTGCTGTTTTGCTGCTTCTGTCATTGCACCTAGATATGCAGATAAGTGACATTACGCCTGCAACAAGCCAGGACTATTGGCTTTGTCAATGGTTGTTAGCTGCATGAGATAAATAAGCAACAGCTACAGCTCTGTTGCACAACATATTGAAAATGCTTCCGTTCTGAAATGATGAGACTGTTTAAGTACAATAAGGAGTCTCTTTGAGTTACCTCAAAGGCTGTGAAGGGGGGTTCTGCTGAGGAGGTAAGATTTTTTTCACCCTGAGGATGTACTGAGCCCCCCTCTGCAGCACGTTAAGCAGTGTGCATCTGACAATCGTGAAAATCCCAATTAGCAAAAGCACAAAAGTATGATTTTTTTCCCAGAGAGCACCCACTTTACGTAGAAAAATGCCCTTCGAAACTCGCCAGCTGCTCGCGGACGCGTGACACCGCTGGAGCTCGGTAAAGGAGCATCGATTTTCCTATAATGTCCTTTGAAGTTTAGTGTATGTGGAAATAATCGCTGTTTTGTGGGATATGCACAGAAGACAGGGGCGGCTCTAGGTTCATGGCGGCCCTGGGCAGGGAGCGTAGGTAGGGGACCCCGGAAGAGGTGGTCCGGGCGGGGCGGAGCAAATATGTATGCATCCTCAGAGGATTATTATATTAAGGATATATATTGGCGTGGCGGCCCCTGGGGTTTGGTGGCCCTGTGCAGGTGCACAGCTTGCACATGCCTAAGGCCGCCGCTGCAGAAGGCGGTGAAGGTCAGCACATGTATTTAAAACTTAAGAGGAACTGAAAAATGAATATGACCTTATTTTTGGTGTCACTTCTGCTGTGAGGTGGTCGTCACACATAAATACACAAACACAGTTCACGTTCGGTGGGAGTAAATACGGAAAGCATGCAAGGGGTCTGCAGGCGGAACTGAAAAGAACAGTTCAAAATTACACACGTGTGCATTGTTTGAGCTATCGCTTCGCTAATGGGGTCCCTTTGATTCTGGTACCAGCTGTAGTGTCTGATGGACACATTTTAGTGTCTCAGTAGACAGTCAGCCCCTCTCTCGTGGGAGTGGACACACATGCACCTGAGAGAGCGCAAACTGATATAAATGTATGAGTACATCACACTTACCTATAGTAAGCACAAGTCATGATGAGAAATGCCATGAGTGCTAATAGTATCTGAAATTATATTCTAAATGTATAGCTAATATAGAGATTTAAGTAGAAGTGGAACTAATACAGAAATGTGTGACATTATATGATTTTATTAGACGTGATTATTTTGAATCTATGTCGTGTAGCTGTTAACATATAAGATGGTCTGTGGTAAAACGCAGAACGTGGTAGGCCTCAGGGCCAGAGCTGGAGCTAAAAGGGAAGGTGTTTCTTTTCACGACACAGATTGTTTAACGTTTTTGGTCATTGCATTAATGGGCCATGATTTAGAGTAATGTTTTCTAAATAACAGAATAAGAGTTTTAACATGCTTTAATTAAATGAAGAAATAGAATGCTATAATCATAATGTGAAATATTGTAGGCCTGAAATGTTTTAGCATTGATTTACACGTACATGTCTGGGCTGAGAAATGTTGCAAGCCTTTTTAGAAGTCTATGAGAGTTGGGTTCTTGGCGGCAGATATCTGTCTGCAACAGGAAAGGGGGGATCCAATTATAAGTGAATGAATAGAGGCCTGTTTAGTAGACGGCCCAGACATGGAGGAGGGTTCTGGAATGTTTAAGGGGTATCAGCGGGCCGGAGAAGAGACTGAGAAGCAAGGTCAACTCTAACGTCTGAGGCCCAATACAAAGCATCATGGAAAAAGCCTGAAGTTGCACCACGTGAGAGGCGTTTCGCAAGGGGCGTCTCAAATGTTGTTGACTGTTTTGTATTAGGGACAGCACCCCTGGGGGGAGTTAGAGCAGAGACCTGAGGACCCTTTAGAGAGCGGATGGGTAGGCAGTGAGGGGTCATGACTGGAGAACTTTAGGTTTTCACCAAGAGACTTAGAGTGGGTGACTTCCCTTGGGGGTCATTCATTGCTGACACCTTTGTTAGGTTGGGATTTGGTTAAGTAGGGATACCATCTAGAACAGGGTAGGGACGCCTAACCTGTGTTTGTTTCCTCCAACCTAAATGAAGGAGAGATATGCGTCTATGCTGATAGCTTTGCTATTTTTAGAACTTGTGTTAGTGATTTCTGTTGCTCGTCTGAGGGCTTTCCGAGAGCACATGTATGTAATTGGACCTGTGTATCTCGTGAATCTCATTCTGAGATGTCTGTATTTGCAGCTCATTATATCTTTACAATAAACTTTTGAAACCTAGAAGTTGTCCGTGATCTTTGAGAGCAGAGTCCTTTCTTGGGTGAACTAATTTGCAGATAGGTGTACTGTTTCCTTCCAAGACAGGCAATAAAGGTTCAGTCGACCAGATCGAGGTTTGGATCAATAGATATAAGGTATCGATCAAAATCTCGCCCTTTCAGTTGGTAGCTATAGAGGATGGTTGCCTTCTTGAGGACGGTGACCTAGGCCAGGTTAGCTTACCCCAAGGCCCCTAGAAATCGATGATCGGAAGAACAGCCCGCAGATGAAGATCCGGATGAAGTGAGACAGAAAAAGCAGCAGTATCGGTCGAGAGTGAGTATAAAGGGTTATGCGTGTTAGATTGCGGTGTTTTTGTATTGTGTCTATGTTGTAATGTCTGGCGGAGTTGAATGTCTGTAGAGTGACTGTGGAACAGGTTGTGAGCGCGCGCAACCGGTGGAAATCTTAAGTTCAAAGAGAGCTTAAGTGGTTCGGGTGTATCGGACACCCAGAGTAATTGTCAACTAGTGTGAAGGGGGTCATGAGGTACCATTGATCACCCGAGAGACCGAGACAGGGGGAACGTAAGAGTGAGTGCGTGAGTAACGGACGCTGGTCGGAAGTTACTGTGTGTGTAAGTAACCTATCAGAGAGACGATAGACATCTCGTCAGTTGTGTTGACAATTACAGATAGACTGTGGACGTACAGTCGAGAGAAGTGACCGCTTGGTCGGAAGTAGTCATTTTTCAGTGTATGAATGGGACGCATGCATAACCGGGAGACGAGTTGAGAAAGGAGGGGTGCTGCTGCGAAGCGGAGAAAAGAGACGTCAGGTGGTGTCGCGCAGTGATTGGCTGACAGGAGAAAGACCGCGCTGTGATAGGCCAGCTAGCGAACACGTCATACAGGGTCGCGACGTGATTGGCTGACAGGAGAAAGACCGCGCTGTGATAGGCCAAGCTAGCAAAGCCGCGACAGGATTGGTGGATTGTCATCAGGAAGTAAACAGAGTAGCGAGGCTGGATTTTGTGCGCATAATTATGAAGTGTTTTAAATGGTTGAAAGCGCTGTTTAAGAAAGAGAGGCGAGGATCGTATGAAGGGGAAGAAGCCCCGCCGGAGGGTACGCCAGCTCGTTATATGGCAGTAAATGTTGGGTTGCATACGATCCTTTGGATATCAGAGTGGAGTAAGATTACTGAAGGAAACGAGGAACTGACGTTCCCGAAGTACGGGACGTTCAGATTAGAGGTGTTACATCGATTGAAATCAGTCATGACCTCAAAGAGACCCTTGCCTAGACCAACCCAGTTTGAAGCCCTTGAAGCATGGCTTAGGGCAGCGCATGAAAGGAATATGAACAGACGACAAGAAAGGGTGAAACGCTCGGTAAGGGCAGTACAGGATGCCAGGTGGGATGCGGATGCTAAAAGATGGAGAGTGCATAATTTGGAAATAAATAAACTGTACCCAGTGTTAGAGGCGCCAGTAAATAAAAGCCCCCTAGAAGAAGATGATGAGAGCGAAACAGAGGACAGCCTGATAAACAGATTACTGACAGACAGGCCACCCCCGTATAATAGAGCAGGGGGAGAGGTCGAGAATACTGAAGGAGAAAAGGGGGGCAATGCAGGAGAGCATAGACCGCTTCCCAGTTCACAGTGGGATCCTGAGCCAAAGAAAGAGTTGTTCCAGCCTAGTCAGGTGCAGCAGGTGGTCGGTAGGTTTGTGGTACAAAGAGCGCCGGAAACGGAAAGCGCCACATCCTACCCATTACCAGATGCACTACAGGTACCTGTTACCATAGGTCCTATAATATCGATATATGACCAAGAGAGAGCAAAAGGGGAAGAACGGAAACGGAAAGACAGAGAAAGAGCAGAGCAGGCAAGGAGGAACGATACCACTAATTCACCAAGTCAGATGCCGATACCCAGAGAGTGGAGCACCCCGATGCACACAGCAGGGGACCCAGGAGGAGATCCTGGGGGCCCTAGATGGCCAATGGATCTGAGGGGATCTGGACGAAAATCCTTTCAAGAGCTAAATGAGTACATGAAGCAGTGGGATGAGGCAGTGAAGGCTCAAAAGTGCATCAATGCTGCAGAAGCAGAAAGGGAAAATCAGGACAGCAGAGCACGAACTCACTGCGGGGCTGGGGAGAGTAGCCCGGAGTGGGACTGTAGAGGGAGTAGGGGAGTCACCCATTGGGCCCGGAGTGGAGGTAGAGCAGACCTGGAGAACGGGGGCCCCGGGAGTGGAGGGGTGGCGTGCCCAATACTCAGTGAAGGGGAGAGGAGAGCGCAAGAGTACAGGAACAGCTTTAAGTGTCCACACTGTGTGCCCGGCACCAGAGAACAGAATGGGAGTTGTGAGAGGTCGCACCATAGTCCCTGTGATGACGGCAATGAGCGCAGCCCAGGGAATATGGGGAACCAGGAAGGATCGTATCGGATACTGAGCGATACGAGGCAAAGGGAGTGTAGTGACCAGAGGGAAAATAACAGAGAGATGTGCGGTGAGAGGAGAGAAGAAGACGAGAGTAGGCAGAGAGAGAGTAGGGATAAAAGGCCCGTGTTCCATCACCTTCCAAGATTGGATGGCCGAGCATGGGACCTGGAGAGATGGGAGCAAGGGAGGCCACCCATTAACTCTCCCGAGCCCAAACGTAGAGCTCGAAGTTGGGATGGTAGGGAGACCAGTGAGCCCCCTTCGAAAGACATATTGCGAGCTGAGATAAAAGCCAAGAGACTGGATGTCTCCAGCTTAAGGTCAGATCTGGATGACATGGTAGATGGTACCCTGCCTTTAGAAAGAATGGAAATGTATGAACAGGATGAAATACTGTATATGGCAAAGGACATCACACGAAAGGCGAGAGCAGTCCATGAGAAGTTAGTCGAACTAGCAGGCAAATATATGGTGGACTTGTCAAGAACCAAAGCATTACAGGGTAACCACAGGCTACATTACTCAGATCGAGACCTAGACGAGAGGAGAACGATTGGGCTGAAAACACACATAAGGGAACTGATTACTGGAATAAGGACATGGAGGGCACTAGATAAATGGGAAGAGAGGTGGTCCAAGAAAGGGACCGGCAGAAGAAGCATGATTGGTATAACACCAGGACAGCAGGGAATAGAAGCTTACCCTTTGCGTGAAGTTGCCAATGGGAGCTATGTACATGTCCCTTGGAGTAGGGGAGATTTAGCTGCTTTTACCACATCTTTCCCCAAGTTACGAGAGAGCCCCGTGGAGTGGTACAAGCAAGTCGAGAGGTTTGTAAAGATCTCAAAAGTCCTATGGATAGATCTGAACACGCTGTTTGACATTGTAGTACCAGGAGATCTGTGGACAGCATGCAAGGTTAGCGCTGAGTGGCCCACAACGGAGCCAGAGAGAGATGCTAGGACTAATGGGCCGTCCGAGATCGTGATGGCAAAATTCGAGAGAGTGATGACTTGGCTGAAAGAAAAAGTGCAAATGCAAGACATAGATTGGGTCAGAATAGACAGAACGAGACAGGAACCCAAAGAGACAGTCCATGAATATTACGAGAGATTGCTGAAGGCGTTTAAACAGTATAGCGGCTTGGATGTAATGGATCCAAAGGACATAGGGCAATTCGTGTCCAAGTTCGTCCTGGGACTGAGACCGGATATTAGTTTAATGATTCAGCAACACTCGATTTGTTGGCAAAGTAGACCCCTAGATGAAATACTGAGATATGCCAGGTACTGCTGTGATGAGGTAGACTCCAAGGCTAAGAAACTAAAAGAGAAGCTGATGGTGGTACAATTGCAGGCAGCAGGAAAGGGGGGACCGCAACAACAGCAGCAAGGGACAGGTACCGGAGGAAAGAAGCAGTACAGTCAGAACAAGGGTAATGAGGAGAGTACTACCTTTAGACCCAGAGTAGACGTAGCTACCTTGAAGAAAACGACTAGGTGCCACCAGTGCAACGAGTTGGGGCATTGGAAACGCGAGTGCCCTTACAATGTGGAGATCGGAGAGCAAGAGATAGAGGAGGAAGAGGTCCAGAGCGCACCTATGAGAGGGGCGACGCCATACCAAGGAAAGGTGCTCAAAGGGGGGGGGGCTCCTCCCCGAGCCCAGTTCCCGCAACCTCCTCGAGTAGGGAGTATGGGTAAGACCTATAGACAAATGCCCCTGTTTGTGGAAGGTGAAGAATGCTATTATGTGGACCCATTAACCGGACAGAGAGTGGAAAGAGAAGACTGCACCCTCGGGGCAGCCTTAGAGGTAGATCAGAGGGGACCCTATGTGGAAGCAGAAGTAGCAGGGTGCCCTACGACATTTCTGGTGGACACAGGAGCCACTAGATCCACGATCAGATCAGCTGCAGTTCCAGACCTGCCCATGTCTGGAGAGACCATACAGGTGGTAGGGGTCGCAAACAGGAGAATAACCAGCCAATTGACAGAACCGGTACAGGTGAAAATAGGGAAGTACAGCGATGAGCACCAATTTGTGGTTTGCGATTCAAGCCCGGTGTGTCTGCTAGGAAGAGACCTGTTGTGCAAATTGAATTGTACTATATATTGTACACCCCAGGGAGTGGAGGTATTGACTAATGATGATGATGCAGATTTCAAAGTTGCAAACTCAAGAATATGTGTGGAGCTGTACCCTACTTTGACAGTAGACGAGCTTCCCTGGGATTTGAGAGAGACAGTGGCATCAGAGGTATGGGATTTCACTGGGGAAGAGATTGGATTGGTCAAAGGGGTGGACCCAGTGAAAATTGTAGTGAAACCGCATGCTGAGTTCCCAAGAACACCCCAATACAAATTGACTCCAGAAACGATTGCAGGCATAAAACCCGTGATCGAGTCCATGATTAAACAGGGAATACTGAAAGAAATTGTGGGTAGTCCATGCAACTCCCCGATTATGGGTCTGCAGAAACCCAATGGGAAATTTCGGATAGTACAGGACCTGCGAAAGATTAATAACATAGTCGTTTCATGTTGTCCAGTGGTACCGAATCCATCAGTGATACTGTTTCAGATTCCATTCCAAGCTGAGTGGTTCACTGTGATCGATCTTTGTCAGGCTTTCTTTTCGATCCCTTTGGACGAAGATAGCCATTTTCTTTTCGCATTTAAGCTGGAAAATCGCGTCCTAACATGGTGTCGTATCCCTCAGGGGTATACAGAGAGTCCATCGATCTTTAACCAGCTTCTGAAGAAAAATCTTGAAAGTCTAGTGCTGCCCCAGAAGTCAGTTCTGGTCCAGTACATAGACGACCTCCTTGTGGCGTCAGAAACAGAAGAAGCTTGCAGGGAAGATTCCATTGCTTTGTTAAATCACCTAGCTGCCAATGGGCATAAGGTATCCCCGGGAAAATTGCAGTACTGCCTGACAGAAGTGCAGTACTTGGGACACAGAATTGAGAAAGGCAAACGAAAGGTGTCACCAGACAGGATAGAGGCGATCATGAAAATGAACGCGCCTCAGACACAGAGAGAGGTCAGGATGTTCCTAGGGATGGTGGGTTATTGCCGACAGTGGATCGTGAACTTTTCACTGAAAGCAAAACCTTTGCAAAAACTGACGCACAAAGAGGTGAGTGATCCGGTACCATGGGACAAAGACTGTTTGATGGCATTCTTACAGCTGAGAGAGGACCTGTGTCGTGCTCCGGCATTGGGAATGCCTGATTACAATAAACAATTCTTTCTTTATTGTTGTGAGAGAGAAGGTTGTGCGTTGTCTGTGTTGGTCCAAATCCATGGGAATGCCCGTAGACCAGTTGCTTATTTCTCAGCTACTTTAGACCCAGTAGCCGCAGCGTTGCCCGGATGTCTCAAATCCGTTGCTGCAACGGGTGTCAGCATTGAGAGATGTGAAAATATCGTCATGGGGCACCCGTTAGAGGTGTGCGTGCCACATTCTGTTGAACTGTTGATGACCAGGACCAAAACACAGCATCTGACCAACAGCAGGCTCACGCGCTATGAGCAAGTTATTCTTGCTGCAGAGAACGTGACCCTCAAGAGATGCTCTGTTTTGAACCCTGCTACCTTAATGCCACTTCCAAATGATATTGATGATGATGATGAATATACAGACCATGACTGTCTCGATGTGACTGAACTATGCACCAAACCCAGACCCGACATCGTAGATGAGCCACTGACCGACCCAGACGAAGTTTTCTTTGTCGATGGCTCATGTGTAAGAGACGAAGTTGGGCAGTTGAGAGCAGCTTATGCTGTTTGTACAATTGAAGGAGTTGTGGAAGCAGGGTGCCTGGAAGGAGTACACTCCGCTCAGGTAGCCGAGATTATTGCCCTAACACGTGCTTGCTTAGCAGGCAATCAAATTCGAGTCACAATCTACACCGACAGCCAATACGGGTTTGGGGTAGTTCATGATTACGGGCAGTTATGGTCTCAAAGAGGGTTCATGACTTCTTCAGGCTCTCCCATTCGCAATGGAGAGTTTGTGCGCTTGTTGTTAGAAGCATTGCAATGTCCAGCAAGTATCGCAGTTGTAAAGTGCATCGCACATACCAAAAATGAGGACTTTGTTTCGAAAGGCAATAGATATGCTGATGAAGTTGCGCGGTATTGCGCAGAACAAGGTTACTCTTTCACAGAGGTGGATGTGGGTGGAATAAATGTAAGAACTGAATTAGCCATGATACTGGAAACTGTTGATACTTGGGATGAACTGTCAACCATGCAAGAAAATGCTCCTGATTCTGAGAAAGAAACATGGGAAAAGGCAGGATGTGTAATGGGTGAGACTCATTTTTGGGTCTCAGCAGACGGCAGAGCAGTGTTGCCCAATGAGATGGTGAGTCCAATGGCTAGACTCATACATGGTCCCGTACACTTAGGGAGAGATGCTATGCTGAGAGTGTTTAGACAGACTTGGTACAATCCTAAGTTTAGAATAGCAGCAGAAGCAGTGTGCCAGCGTTGTGTGACCTGCCAGCAGCTGAATGTAGGGAAAAGAACACCAGTTGCACTAAGTCACATAGGAAGGTCTGGAGGTCCATTCAACAGAATGCAGATAGATTTCATTGAAATGCCAAGATGCAACCGCCTCCGCTATGTCCTGGTGGTTGTTTGTGTGTTCTCCAGATGGGTTGAGGCATACCCTACACGTAGGTGCGACACCCTCACAGTGGCTAAGTTACTGCTTAGAGAACTTATCCCTCGGTTCGGGGTGCCGGCCTTTTTGGAATCAGATAGGGGAACACATTTTAACAGCGAGCTTGTGAAGATGATTTGTGTTGCACTGAATATAGACCAAAAGCTCCATTGCAGTTACCGACCAGAAGCCTCAGGAATTGTGGAACAAATTAATGGCACGATCAAGTCCAGAATAGCGAAAGTTTGCTCCTCAACGACCCTGAGTTGGCCTGATGCCCTGCCATTGGTACTCATGAGCCTTCGTAGTACCCCAGACAGAAGAACAGGGTTGTCACCACATGAGGTGTTAATGGGGAGAGCAATGAGACTGCCATCTATTCCAGCTACTGCACTGTTAAATATCACAGATGATATGATCCTGGACTATTGTAAGGGGCTGTCTGACGCCATGCGTTCTGTGTCCCTTCAGGTGCAGGCTGCAGAGGTTCCAGCGTGCCAGGGCCCTTGCCATGACCTGTATCCTGGGGACTGGGTCCTGGTGAAGAAACATGTGAGAAGAAGCTGCTTGGATATTCGTTGGCGTGGGCCCTACCAGGTCATCCTGATCACAAGTACAGCTGTAAAGGTGGGAGGCCTGCCCAACTGGATACACGCGTCGCATACGAAAAGGGTTCCAGCACCTCTGGAAACAGCTCCTCTCTCGGATGGACGTCCAGCTGAGGACCAAGAAGCCATAGAGGGGGCTAGCCAAGCTGTAGAGGTGCCAGTGGAAGCAGGGAACGAGTCTGACCAAGCTGAGGACGGTCAGTACAACAGCGAAACAGAAGACGCTACAGAAGGAGAAGACAGCTGGGAGTACGAGTCTGACCCTGACAGGTCTGAAAGAGAGCGAGAACAGACCAGAAGGAGAAGGAGTAGAAGGGCACGTGGAGAAGCAAATTGGCCGCAAAGAAGAAGTTCTAGCCTGAGGTCAACTCCAGAAGCAACCCTTCCTCCGATATCAGAAGACTCAGACCCAGAAGAAGGTGCTCAGGGCGCTGAGGCACCAGACCGAAGGAGGTCAAGAAGAGTGCGTGTGCCTAACAGAAGATACTCCACACCTGAGTGGACATATCTGGCGACAAATGTCTGTGAAACCGGAGACAGGGAGGATCCGAGCGGTGGTGGTGTCCAGTTCTGAGCCCATTATCACCGTGGAAATACAACTGTTGGTACCCGGTGTCGAACAAGAAGGGTCACTAACATTCGTGCTCCCTAGACCTCCCCGCCTCAGCAAGTTAAAACACATGTTTCTTACAGAATTGAAATTCCCCGACTTTGGTACCACGATAACAGCACATGAAGAGCATACTCTTCGCATGGAAATATTGAACTATGCTATTGAAGCTGCAACCACAAATCTAATAGTCGATTGTTAAAGGACTTTTGTAAATAAAGCAAGCAGAAGAAAAGAAGATTACCTAGCGCCCAGGAAGCAGAGAATTTTAGGGAACCCCTTGAGTGGATGGAGAAGGGCTAGGGTTGTCTTTTTGAACTGTGAAAGGACTTTTTGCGAAAAAGGCTGTCAGCCTCCAGCTGTGTGGATTCTAAAGACAAAAAAAGGATTGAAAGAGACTGTAAAGGAACGAGAGGAAAAGAACTTTTTGCAAAGAGAAAGGGAAAAGCTAGATTGTCTGACGAAATGGAGGCCGGCACCCCGAACCGCAGAGCTAAATGTATAATAGGTACACTAATAGTAGGAGTGATAATATTAATAGCTTTAGTGGTAACAATTTCTTATGTAAAGGGACATGAAGAAGAGGTAAAGGTAACTGATGCGAATTCTGTAGTAACACTTACACCCACTGTTGCAGGTGAGAAAAGGGAAAACACTCAAGAGAAAGCGTTATTGGCTGCAGAAGCCCGCAGGTTACATGTAGACGAGTCCCAAGGAGACTTTAGGTCAAATGCTTATGCTAAACTTTTGTATGAATACGTGGATGCCATGGAGGTTAAGGATTGCTACGTCTGCATGCAGTTGCCTGCGTCTGTAGATGAAGGAATTCGATATCATCACCTCCCTCTGACATATGGCATTACATGTAGCTTATTGCTTAGTATATTTTATGAGAGAGATAGTTTTGAATACTATTTCTCCAATTATGATTCTGTGTTGCCAGAAGTCCCGAATTATAAGCAGATGAATAAATGGGATTACTGGAAGAGTGAAGACAGATTGGCCAAGTTCTTCATTCCTTGGATTACCTTAGATACTTCACATGCCCGTAGAAATAATCTGACATGCAAGGTGTCAGAAGTCGAGAAAAAGTTCATAGGGCAGGTGGATGATCGTTACAGGAGACAAAAGATTTTGAAAAAATCAGGACAAGGGAAATTAGATTGGACCGAGGAAGAGAAGTCACACAAGAGAAAGGGTAGTAGTGGTCCAATAGCTTTAGATAAAGCGCAGAGAGGAAAGTTATGTCTTCACCGAACCAAAACGTATTATGAAAATGTATACGTGGGTGAAGTTGACTGTGAACATGCTTTTAATTTAGAGTACTACACTAAGGATTTCCTGAAGGGAATGCAAGTGATTCCAAATGTGTATTTTGTATGTGGAAGAAATGCGTACGTGAGACTACCTGACAACTGGTATGGATCATGTTACTTGGCAATTGTCTTCCCCAAAATATATCATGCACAAGACTTATTGATCATTGAGGGCCAGACATCATCGAGGGGAAGGAGAGATTTAGGAGATGCAGAAATGGTTGGAGATGTCTTTGGAGCTATGTTCCCTCTTTTGGGAATAATCCTTAATGATGTTAAAATTAGACGACTGGCAACAGTTGTCGACAGGTTGTCTGCCAGCACTGCTCAGTCCTTAATGCTGGTAGAAGGAGAGATGCAATCGATAAGGGCTATGGTTCTTCAAAATCGGCTTGCATTAGATGTCTTATTAGCAAAAGAGGGCGGAGTCTGTAAGGCTTTGAAGGTTCAGGAATGTTGCACTTACATACCAGACCTTTCAAAACCCCTTGAGAAAGTTATTAAGAACATAACTAATATACACAAAGAGATCGAAGACTTGAGTAGAGAAAATGTCTGGGAAAAGGTGGGCCACGGAATGAGTACAGTTGGAGGGTGGTTTTCCACCTTAGGCAAAAGCTTTATTTGGTATATCCTAAAGCCTATCATCATAATATTGATCTGTGGGATAATATTGTGGGGATGGGTGAGGGTATTCAAATGGTACAGAGCAAGAAGGTCAGAAAGGGCCCAAAGAGAACAGTTGCAGAGATTGGCTGCCATACAAGATAATCAGTACAGGAGCCTGAGAGCTCTGGAAGCGCAGAGAATGCCAGCAATAACTGCAGTTTAAATGTTAGTGATGACCCCGAGAGGTCATCAAAGGGGGGAACTGAGAGAGCGCAAACTGATATAAATGTATGAGTACATCACACTTACCTATAGTAAGCACAAGTCATGATGAGAAATGCCATGAGTGCTAATAGTATCTGAAATTATATTCTAAATGTATAGCTAATATAGAGATTTAAGTAGAAGTGGAACTAATACAGAAATGTGTGACATTATATGATTTTATTAGACGTGATTATTTTGAATCTATGTCGTGTAGCTGTTAACATATAAGATGGTCTGTGGTAAAACGCAGAACGTGGTAGGCCTCAGGGCCAGAGCTGGAGCTAAAAGGGAAGGTGTTTCTTTTCACGACACAGATTGTTTAACGTTTTTGGTCATTGCATTAATGGGCCATGATTTAGAGTAATGTTTTCTAAATAACAGAATAAGAGTTTTAACATGCTTTAATTAAATGAAGAAATAGAATGCTATAATCATAATGTGAAATATTGTAGGCCTGAAATGTTTTAGCATTGATTTACACGTACATGTCTGGGCTGAGAAATGTTGCAAGCCTTTTTAGAAGTCTATGAGAGTTGGGTTCTTGGCGGCAGATATCTGTCTGCAACAGGAAAGGGGGGATCCAATTATAAGTGAATGAATAGAGGCCTGTTTAGTAGACGGCCCAGACATGGAGGAGGGTTCTGGAATGTTTAAGGGGTATCAGCGGGCCGGAGAAGAGACTGAGAAGCAAGGTCAACTCTAACGTCTGAGGCCCAATACAAAGCATCATGGAAAAAGCCTGAAGTTGCACCACGTGAGAGGCGTTTCGCAAGGGGCGTCTCAAATGTTGTTGACTGTTTTGTATTAGGGACAGCACCCCTGGGGGGAGTTAGAGCAGAGACCTGAGGACCCTTTAGAGAGCGGATGGGTAGGCAGTGAGGGGTCATGACTGGAGAACTTTAGGTTTTCACCAAGAGACTTAGAGTGGGTGACTTCCCTTGGGGGTCATTCATTGCTGACACCTTTGTTAGGTTGGGATTTGGTTAAGTAGGGATACCATCTAGAACAGGGTAGGGACGCCTAACCTGTGTTTGTTTCCTCCAACCTAAATGAAGGAGAGATATGCGTCTATGCTGATAGCTTTGCTATTTTTAGAACTTGTGTTAGTGATTTCTGTTGCTCGTCTGAGGGCTTTCCGAGAGCACATGTATGTAATTGGACCTGTGTATCTCGTGAATCTCATTCTGAGATGTCTGTATTTGCAGCTCATTATATCTTTACAATAAACTTTTGAAACCTAGAAGTTGTCCGTGATCTTTGAGAGCAGAGTCCTTTCTTGGGTGAACTAATTTGCAGATAGGTGTACTGTTTCCTTCCAAGACAGGCAATAAAGGTTCAGTCGACCAGATCGAGGTTTGGATCAATAGATATAAGGTATCGATCAAAATCTCGCCCTTTCACACCCCACACCCATCCATCACAGGCGTCACCGTGACGTGACCCGGCTAATAAAGGGGCCCGATGCACGTGCTCGGGCCAGTTTGCTAAGTGTACTCACGGTGTCTGTATGAATAATGTTAGTGGTATGTGCCCCTAGAGCCCACGCCAGTCAGGGCCTTTTTTCTGCCCCAATGCCACCCTGCCAGAGGACAGGTGGATGCTGGAGGGAGGATAGGTAAACACTGACTCTGAAATGCCCTCTGACCCCCCCTCTGGCGCCGGTGTTCCGTCATTTCCATCTCCCCATCTGGTTGTGCTCCCCCCTCGTTTGTGAGGAAGGGTTTTGAGCCGGGTCTGGCTCCGCCGGGCACGGGGGCCTCTTCAACGTGCCCTTTCATGCCAGGCCTGGCACTGCCCACTAACCTACTTAGCGGCGCCCCCGGGGGGTGCGTCGCCGGGGCTGGACCGGCCTCTAATCTGCCGTGCCGCCCCTCACCCTGTAATCTCCCACCCACGGTTGGATTAAAGATTTAAGCGGCATCTTCAAGAGAACAAACTCTCTTTATTAATGTCTAATCCACGGCCAGACTGTCCTCGCGGGGCCCTCACACCCGGACAGATGCTCGTGAACATGGCTCGTGGGGTCAGGGCGGGGCCGGGGGTCACAAGTGTTGTGAGAGGACATGTGAGAGCAGGTCATGCAAGTGTGTGACGTCAGGGGCAGCACTGCCCAGCAGGGACAGTCCTGCCACCTTTATTAGATATAATGGGGCAGATTTACAAGCCCCTTGCGCCACTTTTGCGTCACTTTTAACATGGGAAAAGTGACGCAAAAGTGGCGCAAGGGGCTTGTAAATCTGCCTCAATGTATCCACGCTCCAGTGTGGCCCTTTCAACCTTATCTTGTCTTTAATTATAAAAAAGTGACTTTATCGTTTATTTATCTGTAATTTCCAATCGGGGTGTTTGCTCTGATTTAACGCTGCAGCACGTGCTGCTGTTCCCTCCCCCCCACTTCTTTTTATAGGACTTGTGCCCTGCTGTTACCCAGCAGTCACCGGGGCTTTCCTTGGTAGCCACTGCCAGGCTCTGAATCCAGTACTTATGCTCTCCTTGAGTCCGGCAGCTGCACCTCTAAGCCGGGACTCTTTTCTTCCAGTGTCAGTCCGCTCACTTCTACAGCGACCAGTACTCTCAGACAGTGAGTACCTGATCTAACCAATTCAAACGCTGCGCTTAATGTTTCTCAATTTATCGACCCCGGAAGGATGATGAGCATGGGTGATTTTGCAGGGATTTGACTGCTTGCCTGTTAGAACCACACAGATGTTGGGGAGGGGCCATTAACTCACTAACTCGTGTTCCCCCCAATGACCCCCTCCCTACTGCTGAATAAAGGCCATTTGATGGACCTCATACTGGAAGGCACTGTCACTTTTCTGTGTCACTGATGTCAGATTCTTGGAATGATGTCACGCTCTGATGTCATCTTTCAGTTCTGATGTCATAATCTAATGATAGTCACCTGCAGTGATAACACAGTCTGAAATAATTTCCTGGAGTGATGTCACAGGAGCATACTGTGTTCTTGAGATACGTCACAATCTCGTATCCGAGTACTAGGATGATGTCACACTCGGACATCAATCAATCAATCAATCAATCAATCAGGAGTTTGTTAAAGTGCGACTACTCACTCGTAAGGGTCTCAAGGTGCTTGGGGTGTGGGAGAGGGGTTCGCAGGTTCCAGTCCATCAAGGAGGGGGTCTGTCAAAGAGCCAGGTTTTGAGGTTTCTCGTGAAGATGGGAGCGATGTTGTCTGTCTGAGGTGGAGCGGAAGGGCATTCCAGGCTTTGGCCACGAGGAAGGAGAAGGAGCGGCCTCCCGATCTGGTCTTTCTGGTGCGGGGATCCACTACGTAGGAGAGCTGGGCTGATCGTACAGTCCTTTGGGGTGCGTGGAATTTGAGTCGGCTGTTCAGGTATGCTGGTCCGGTGTCGTGGAGGGACTTGTGAGCGTGGGTGAGCATCTTAAAGGTGATTCTCGCCTCGACGGGGAGCCAGTGGAGTGTGCGCAGGTGCTGGGAGATGTGGCAGTGTTTTGGCAGGTTGACGACCAGTCTTGCGGCGGCGTTCTGGAGGTTCTGTACCTTGCGGGTGAGGTTTTGTTTATTCCGGCGTAGAGTGCGTTGCCGTAGTCGAGTCTGCTGGTGACCAGGGCGTGAGTGACGGTCTTTCTGTGTTCGAGGGGGATCCGTTTGAAGGACTTACCTAGATGAGACGGAGTTGATCTGGCGGTCCATTTTGAGCTCGGAGTCCAGGATGATTCCCAGGTTGCGTGCGTGGCCTGTGGGGGTTGGCGGGTTTCCGAGGGTGGGGGGCCACCAGGTGTCACTCCAGGCGTCGGGGTTTGGTCCCATGATGAGTACTTCTGTTTTGTTGGTGTTTAGTTGTAGGCAGCTGTTTTTCATCCATTTGGCGACAGCTTCCATGCCTTCTCGAAAGTTGTGTCTGCTGGTGTTGGGCTCGTTGGATAGGGAGAGGATGAGTTGGGTGTCGTCTGCGTATGACACAATGTTGAGTCCATAGGTCCTGACGATGGGAGTGAGCGGAGCCATGTAGACGTTGAAGAGCGTAGGGCTGAGGGAGGAGCCCTGGGGGACTCCGCAGGTGGTAGGTGTGGGGTCCGAGAGGAAAGGGGGGAGTCTGACCCACTGCGTTCTGCTGGAGAGGAGGGAGCGGATGCAGTCGAAGGCCTTGTCTTGGATCCCTGCGTAGTGGAGTCTGCGTATTAGGGTGCGGTGAAAGACTGTGTCGCAGGGACATCAGTTCCCTGCAGTGATGTAAGAGCTTTATACTATGTTATTCGAGTTGTGACACAGTCTAGACAGCTCTCCGGGATTTCTGTCAGAGTCCTTGGGTGATAGCACAGCACATCAGGCCTACATATCGCAGTCACAGTCTGACATCAGGCTTCTGAACTGATCACACCGTCTAATAGGCTGACCTTGGAGTGATGTAAGTCTGATGATAGGTGTCTGGAGTGATGTCACAGTCTGCTGTCAGAATTCTCTGGTGATATCACAATATATCAGGCCTACATAGTGCTGTCACAAGGTTTCTGAACTGATGACACCGTCGCATAGGTTGTTCTTGTTGTGATGTAACAGTGTGATGACAGGTGTCTGGAGCGATGTCGCGATCTGGGATCAGACACCTGGGTTGATGTTTGATGAATAAATAATAACAACCTGGTATTTGTAAAGTGCAAACTAATCACTCCTAAGGGTCTCAAGGCGCTGGGGGCCGTCGAAAAATTAAGTGAGCTTTTGCCCAGAGTCACATGGTGCTGGTCTGCGTTGCTGCCGGGAATCAAACCGTGAGGTTCGTTCTCAGGAGTCAGCTGCCCTGGCCGCTGCGCCACACCTCTCCTTGATAACAGTCTTTTGGAGTGATGTCACCTATCAACACTGTGTTCATGAAGTGATGTAACAGTCTGATCACAGGTGTCTGAAGTGATGTCACAGTCTGATGACAGGTATCTGAAGTGATGTCACAGTCTGATGACAGGTGTCTGAAGTGATGTCACAGTCTGATGACAGGTGTCTGAAGTGATGTCACAGTCTGATGACAGGTATCTGAAGTGATGTCACAGTCTGATGGCAGGTGTCTGAAGTGATATCACAGTCTGATGACAGGTATCTGAAGTGAAGTTCACAGTCTGGAGGCATTTATGCCATCAAAGTTCATACTCATTACAAAATACAATCCAAAAAGAAAAGATATCCCACAGGAATGACAAAATCAAGATACAAAATGCAGCAATCTATTACGACATAAATACACCATTAAAATCATTAGGAGATTACAATACAATATAAAATGTTATCATAAAACAATCTCCGCCCCTAATCTAGTTATCTCCCCCTTGGGCAATACTTGGCAATGCATTCTTTTTTATGTTAATTTGCCTAACCCTCCACATGTTCAACGAGTGATATGAAAGCGCAAGCACTGCATATTGGCAGAACCACCACCGGAGGAAGATCCTTCTCCTACCTGGCAGCCAAAACATGGAACTCCCTCCCTGCGCACCCACGACTGACCCAGGACCATCTCACCTTCAGGAAACACCTCAATACCTGGCTATTCGAGCAGTAGCGCCATCCCCCCTCCCTTCAGCGCCTTGACACCCTCACGGGTGAGTAGCGCGCTCTATAAATGTATTGATTGATTGATTGATTGGGAAGTGCCGCTGTTTAGGATTTTCAAAGCCTCCCTATACCTTATAATTCCAAGATTGCGACATCGTGGGCAAATATACCGTCTCCTGGCATCTTGGTGCACCGGGCAGAAGAATAAAAAGTGCTCATGTGTTTCATTTGCTTCTAAACCAGATGCACATTGCTGAGAGTGCCCCCCCCGCCCCCATGTAACTGTAACTGAAGAGAGAGGGAGGGGCTCATATCTAAACTTCAGGTAAAGTTTCCTAGCAGTTACAGATTCAATTTCATCCAAAGCATTCTCCCACTCTTAGCCATCTTTCCTTTGGATAAATGCCACGGCCTGGGCTCTTACATTAGCCTGACTCTGCACCAAGCTCGCCTTGTATCGCCAGTGCGCGTTCTTAACTTGAGCCATAGAGATTTCGCTGGCTTCTACAGCGGAGTTAAACCAACATTAAAGAGAGTAACTCCTACAAACTTCAGCCACGGGTATCATCTGCACCCGCACGACACAATATCTCCAACAACCCTGCCTGATAGGCTGCCAACTCGGGACTAGACTAAGCCTGGGCGAAGTTTGCGGAGTTCCACACAAGTGACCAAAAACTCTGCCACGCCAAGCGGAGATCCGCAAACTGCAGAGTGCGCTTAGTCATGTCTGCTCGTGCTGATTTTCAGTGCCGGGTGTTTGTCTTGCGCTGGAAAATCAATGCAAATGGCACCATGTGGTGCGCCAAAGGTCGCTGCTTCTTTTCTGCCGCTCGAGTAGACTTTCTACTCGAGCAGTAACTTTCTCAACGCGAACAGTAGGTTTCTCAACGCGAGCAGTCGTGACCACCCGTGACCGCCCCCACAGAGAAATCTCCCCGGGAGGAGGAATTTTCTCGCTCGCGCTCACCAACTTGATGTTGGGGAGCCCGAGCGAGGTAAACACTTACCTGGATGTGGATGTTTCTCGCTCGCGCTCACCAACTTGACATTGGGGAGCACGAGTGAGGAAAAATCTCGCCAAGATGTGGATTTTTCTCATTATCGCTCGGGAACTTGACATTGGGGAGCCCAAGCAAGGAAAAATCTCGCTAGGATGTGGATTTTTCTCATTCGTGCTCGCCAACTTGACATTGGGGACAGCGAGCGAGGAAAAAAACTTTGCCCCGCATAGTTCACTGCTCAGGCTTAGAGTAGACCAGAGTACCTGCCAGTACATTATAGGCTTAGGTCTATCACATCCGTTATGTTTTTTTGCTCCATGTCTAGCTTTAGAGGGAGCAGTGTGGGGCTGATGGGAAGGCCGGTTAACTCTGAAAAAAGCAGTTTTCCACCAGCTCAAGGGTAGACACATTCTTAAGTCCGAAAATCTCTGCGTGATAGAGAGGTGAGCCAAGCGCTTGAAGATTATCCATTTGGAGGGCAGGGTATATGGGACGAAAGGGTGAGCCCTTGTGTGAATTCATGATGCCCCCTGATGGGTACTTGAGCCTGAGCCTACTCCTTATAATGTGAGGTTGGCAATTGAAATGTTCGGTAAGGGTAACTCCCAGGTACTCGAAAGTGTGAACACGTTCCAACTAAGAGCCTCTGAGAGTAGGATTGGGGCTTGTAGTGCTGCAGGGGTTAATACCATATATTTTGTTTTGGCAGCATTAATATCCAATCCTCGGAGGCTACAGAAGACGACAAATATGTCCAAGTTCTTTAGAAGCCCCATGGGGTTATTCTGAGAGGAGCAGCGTGTCATCTGCAAACATCAGAGCCGAGGACCTGGTGTTTGTGATGGTCGGAGTGTCAGATCCACCATAATCTACAAAAGTTGCTAGATCATTAATAAAAAGCAAAAAAAAAGGGTTGGCGTAAGGACACACCCTTGTCTCACCCCCCTTTTAGTAGGAAAGGGCTCACTCAATACTCCCACCTGGCCACATCTTACTGGGGTGAAGTTGCCTTCTTGAAAGAGCTTGACTATGTTCAGTAAGTGGTGCTTCCCCCCCAATCAGCCAAAACATGCCATACCTTAGTATGGGATATCCAATCAAAAGCTGATCTGAGATCAACAAATACCACATGTAACCGTCCCGCCCCAGTAAGACATATTTACAATAAGGGAGCTGGGATGACGCACCTGATCTAAAGTGCTGGTCTGATCCCTAAACCCCGCCTGCAGGACAGAGAGAATCTCAGTGGCGGCCGTCCACCCTTGAGGTCTATTTAGAACAACTCTTGCAAAGACTTTTTGGGTACAATTAATTAAACTTATAGGCCTGTAGTTGGCTGGGAGATCCCGGTATCCCTTCTTAAAAATAGGGATAAACTCAGCCCGACCCATGTAGGGGGAACAGGGCCATGCGTTCGTTTCCTAGAGTGATGTCACAGATTGATACAGTGTTCTTGAAGTGATGCAACAGTCTGAGGGCAGGTGTCTGGAGTGATGTCACAGTCTGGGGTCAGAAACCTGGGGTGATGTCACAGATTGATACTGTATTCTTGAAGTGAAGTAACAGTCTGACATCATGTTTCTGGAGTGATGTCACAGTCTGGTATCAGAATAATCAAGGGTTGCAAAAGTCTGATCTCAGTGACCTACATTGATGTCCTGTCGATCTATGTACATCAGAGCCCGTTATCTGAGCGCCCTATCTAAACCGCATCGCAAGTGTCATCATGGCGGGCGCCCAAATCCCTGCTATCTGGCGAGACGAAGAGATTATTCCTATCTTAAAGAAAGGCCTCACATCTGACCCAGCAAACTATCGCCAATAAGGGTCATATGTATCAAGGTACCAATTTGCGATTCCGAAAAAGCGATTTTTAAGAAATCGCTATTTCAGAATGGCAAATTGGTGTGTATCAAAAAAAATCGCAATTTTTTAGCGATTTCTTAATATTCCTTCAATGTGAATTCGCAAATCGTGAATTCGCAATTAAGGAATACTTTCCCATTCATTTCTATGGGCCAGGAGGCCCATGGGTAGGAATGGGAATGTATTCTCAATTTGCGATTCGCAATTTGCTAATCGCAAATTGAGAATTAGTTCAAGGATGCAGGGGTGTCCAAAGGACACCCTGTTGCACCCCTGAAATAAGCATGGGTGCACATGTGGTGCACATACATTCCCTAAGGGCATGTATGTGCGTCACATGGCACTTTGAAAAATGCAAAAATTGGCATTTTTCTAGGAATTCGCAAATTACCACCAACTTGAAGTTGGTGGTAATTTGCGATTCCTTACGGACAATTTGCATTTTTTTTAGCTTCATACATTGCATTTAAGGAATCGCAAAAATTGCGATTCTTAAATGCAATTGCAAAACAAGGAATCGCAAGTTTTGCGATTCCTTATTTTGCACCGGATTTTCCTTCATACATCCCATTTAGCAAATTCGCATTCGCAAACGCTGAAATTCTGCGAATTTCAGCATTTGCGAATGCGAATTTGCTTGATACATATGGCCCTAAGTCTCATAGATTCTAACCCAAAAACATTTAACAAATGAATGTCAGACTGTTTCCTATCCTGGATCGATGACAAGAAGATTCGATCTTAGTTCCAGGCAGGATTCCGCCCTAAGATAAGTATTGTTGATCAGGTTTTTAGATTCCAGCTCATTAGATGGGAAGAGGTTGATATCAACAGGGGAAGCCTCTATGTCGCTTTTGTTGACCTAAATGTGGCATATATTTGACATGGTGCCCAGAGAATGACTCTGGTGCTCTCTCACTGACCTGGGGCTCCATTGTCCACTTTTAGATATTATAATAGACCTCAGTTTCACCAACTGCATGTAGATCTGCTGGGGGGCTAAGGAGAAACCACTGACCACATCAAGGTCTCCAAAGGGTTTCCACACAGTTGCTTCCTCGCCCTCACACTGTTCCTCCTTTTTATTATCGGCTGAGGAGGGTTCCTTTTGGACTGAGATAATGATATGCTGTTCTCGGGGCATGAAAACACCGACTCTAATGTTAGCAGACAGTACTCTTTTTTGCATCCAAAACACCTAAAGGAATGGAGAACCTGTTCCTAAGGTTTAAACTTTCTTATACCAACCACGGCCTGGCCATGAATACTAGAAAAACTTAATTTATAGCGATTCACCCACACAGCAGTTTCAGAGGGGCCTGGAGGCTGCCGAGCTCCAGCGAGTGCAAGACTTCGGTAATCTCGGAATCTGTTTATCCACCTCAAATTCGTTGTCTAGACTAGCCCTGGGCTGTGCACTTCGCTCCGTTTGCAGAGTTTGCAGAGTTGTCTACACTTCGCACTCCGCGGGGCTCGCGGAGTGCAGAAAATTCCGCTTTGCGATGTGCAGCAGAGTTTTTCTCCGCTGGCGAACGGTAAGTTCGCGAGCGCAAGCCGCCAATCGGGTAGAATTTCTACCCGAGCGGCAGGAATACCAGCACAAACTGCAGTTCTCACAGCACTACACCACTCGTGGTACTTCGCAAAGTTTATTTGTAACTTTGCGGAGTTCCACGTAGCAAAACTCTGCAAACTACGCGTAGCCAAGACAGATTCTAAAGAGCACACTCCTGTCGAACCAAGGGCGGCTTCAACTTTAAGATTTGCCAATAACACCTCTTTCTATCCTGTATCCCCCCTCCTTGAAGTTTGGAGAGCCCGAGCAGGGGTCGCTGTCGTCTATGGGGCTGGACTCTGGGGATATAGTAATATCGATGCTTTGGGGGCGGTCGCAGAAAATACATTTCTGAGGGAGGCCCATAATCTCCCTCAAAGCACTCCTCTAGTTTCCAAACTAGACATAGGAATGCAATCCATCATTTCTGAAGTGTTGGTCAGTCCCAACAGTCCTTTCATCGTCTTCCGTTACAAGCTGAAATCCCTTTTATGGGAGAACAAGGCGATGAGGTTGAACCAATCATCATACCTGGGCCTCCATATAAAAGATTCCAAGAGGTAAAGCCACTCCTCACTTTTGAACCATATTTGGACAAGCTCGACCCAGGGTTGGATTGGGATTAGAAATCGGCCCGGGCAGCTGAAGAAAAGTGGCCCACATTTGCATATTGCCTTTCGCAAAACACTGCTTCGGAAAAATTTTATTAAAAAAAAGGGGGATGGTTTAAAAAAATGCACGGATTAGTTTACACTGGTGAAACACACCTGAAAACAAGTGAGGCCACTTCTGCTCAGGCCCCCTGCCCCCGCTCAATATGCATACATTAATGGGCCGGCCCAGCGAGAGGAAGGGGGTGACACCTCTGCCGTTGATAAAAGGGAGGTAATGGACGCCATCTACCTCCAGAAAGGCCACTCGGGCCCCAACGGGGCCGCTGGCGGTATCAAACAACACAGAAACCGCCCAAATCGGCCACCAAGGCTGCTAAATAAAAGCAGCCCACAGCTGGAATTCGGATACCGGCCCCTCGGGCATTGCCCGAGTGCCTGTGTTACCAATCCGACCCTGGCTCGACCCCCCTTCACAAAACTCTTGATAATAGGTTCAGGCTGGGTACCCTTCCATTGCTACCTTTACAGTCAAATGGAGGGTTGTCTGGAGGATAGCAAACCCTCCCAGCCTGAAGAGGAAGCGATAAAACCAACAAACGCCTCATGTTCTTGTGTCTAAGCTACTCCAAGCAGGGCAGATGCTAGATATGCCCTGTGTCAGTGCTGGGTCGCCATGAGAATCTGTGGGTCAGATACTACCCCATACAGGCACGCAATGTCCATAGGGCTGGAAGGGCGTTAGCCCCTCTCCCCCCCCGCCCGGTGTGTCTCAGACAGGCTGATGCCACTTCCAGGGCACACTCATCATTCACAGGCCCTGTGAGCTCGGCTGGGCAGACACCTCACACCTTAACTTGGCTACATTTTAGTACTTCACGGGTCTTTAATTAAAAGACCATTCACCTGCCAGCCGAGGCTTTGTTTGTCCCATATCCCTTGGGTCCCCACTCTGCATATTCTTCTAAATTTAAATACCTTTTGTTGACACAAAGGAGGTGGGATGACGCATGAAGGGGGGTGAAGGCTGCGGCTTTGGGGGAGGAGCTAGGCGGGAGTGTCAATGTGCGAGAGAAGTGGGAGAATTAATTTCTTGAAAAGTAACATTAGGCGTGTCAAGAGGCTGAAAGCTTGTTGAAGGGTCAACAAAACATTTGGGGGCATATTTACAAGCCAAAAAAGCGGAGATAAAACTATCGCCTGATTTACAAGAGGGTGCTAACATGCATAATCGCATGTTAGCACCCTTTTTCCCGACGCCTCCCTTTGCATCTCTAATGAGATGCAAAGTGGGCGTACCCCAGATGGACTACCTTGCAAATATCGCTGATGTTCACATCGCGATATTTAAAAGGCTGCCCCGGCATTTTAGCACACTAATGTCCGCTAAAATGCAGACTTACCTATCCCTAACATTGGGGTGGATTATACTGATACGACCCTGTGGGTCGTATCAGGAAGGTTATCGCCATTTTGCAGGGAACATCACTGGAAAACCAGCAAAGCTCCCTGTAAAACGGCGATAACCTCGCTATCTCTGGAATTTGTATTGCCCTGGAGAAACGCGTTGTTAATAACGCGCTACCAGGGTGATAAATTCTAGGGATAGCCTGCGATAATAAAATGATCGCTAACACAGGCAGCGATAATTATCGCTGCCCGTTGATGATATGCCCCTTAGTTCTTCCTCAACTGGTAAATGCCATAATATTAGTGGTTTAATTATATTGGAAACCCTCTTTCCAACCGTCAATACAGTAGGAAACACACAATGACAGGGCCCCTGCGGAATGTGATTAGGGGCCCCTAAGTCTCCTATATAGCACTGATATTCATTGGCCTTAGGCTGACTGAGGCCCCCTAAAGGCAAGGAGCCCACATAGGGTTGAGGCCCTGCCTGCACTTCAGGGGCCACAGGGCCCCCTGTTGCACTCTTGAAATGCCAGCGCTGCAGAATGGATACGCATGACTTTAAATAAGGGCGCGCGGCTGCCAGAAGAAAAGAAACATCAGCACATTTGTAAGTTCCCGAATTTTAAGGTCATTTAGGAGAGATTGGTCCAGCACAGTAATAAAATACATTTTAAAAAAAATAAAAAAAACAAAAACAAAACAGGTGCCCACTTAGTCAAAATAAAGTGCTTGTAATGGTCCACCCTCCTACACTATAATTCATAGAATCATTAGAGAACTCCAGGCCTTCTTCAATGCTTAAAATATTTTAGTTTTATTATCTTCAATTTACCAATTTATTTAATTCGATTTGATCCCGTTCCCTAATGTTTGCTTTTCATAACTCTACTTTACATACAGCCAACACGAGTTGTGCGGTAACAAAACACTTTCTCAAGAATGTAACTGAAGCCAATATATACAATAATCACAAATGCATTTGCATACTTAGCAAAAAATAGATATTTGTTCATTACAGATTCCTGACACCTTGAGAGCCAGTAATACATGATTTGAACGGCATGTTGTGACAATTCATAACATCTCAACATTATAATAATATTCCTAAAGGATTTCTTCCTTATGACAATGACAATGCTGTAGTTTTGTGTATCTGTGCACTCACTTCTAGTTTTATATTTTACATTTCTAAATGTTATTGCTTTTCCACCTTGGCAGGCATCGACCTATAATCCTTCAGATAAAGGCATGCACCACCTGGCCTGTAACCACAGCTTTATGCATCAGTTTGCATCTCACTTTCCACTTCTTTCCAGGGTGTGATAAACAGCACTTGTGTGTCAATAACAGAGAGCACATTTAGATCACACACTTTGCAGCCTGACATTTTTGCGGCATTTCACAGAGTATCAAAATGAACCTACAGTATCGTTGACACCACTGCAACACAGAGCAGGGTACAGCTACCCTCGCCAGTTCTGTGCCGTTGGGCAGTCAGTACAACTGAAACAACCCATTTCTGTGAATTCACGCCACGTGCCCGAAGAAATAATTGTAGCCCATCCACACCAACCCGGCCCATACCCCAGGAAACATTTTTTTCTATTTTTCAATCACTATCAAGCTCACCCTGCACTCCCAGCAATCACACTGCACTCACGTGCAGGGCCGGCTGCAGGGCGTACTTCTTCACTGACTGGACACAGTTGCAACTCCAAACCGGCAATAAAAGAGTAGGACGGTGGTGATAGATTTGTTGTGATTCGAACCAGAAAGACAGTGACACACACAAATTAATAAAAGTAAATAATATTCCTTAGCTATATCTTTTTGGGGGGCTTTTTTTGGGGCATCAAAGCCAGCAGGAAAATAACTCGAAAGCCTAGTTGTCAGGGAAGTAGAGCTCGTCCTCAAACTCTTGTGGTTCAGCCAGAAATAGGTCACCTAGTACACTACTTCCATGAACTGAGTCGCCGACATCATCTTCCTGCTGTGCTACTTCAGGTATGATATAATCAAGTGGTATAAAGTGCTGATTCATTTTGATTATTGGCAAGATTCCTACTTCTGTCTTGTCGATGTTAAGCTTGAGCGAGTTTGCTTTCATCTATTCAGCAATTTCTCTCATGCAGGCAGTGAACTTGTTCCCTGTGTTGGAGGTCTTGTCTGAGAGGGAGAGTTTGAGTTGATTGTTGTCGGCATAGGAGAGGATGTTAATATTGTGTACGGGGATGATGTTGGCCAAATTGATCATGTAAGTGTCAAAGAGGGTGGGGCTGAGGAACGAACTTTGAGGTATTTCACAGATGAGTTTGCAGACTTCTGACGAGTAGTGCCAGGTTGACAGCTTGTATTCTATCCGCTAATACGGGGATGGCCCAGCAAAGAACAGGTCCTTACAGGCCAATCTTGTATATGCATCTGATAAGTATGGTGTGACATACCATGACAAAATCTGCAGTAAGGTCTAAGAGGCTGAGCGATGCTGTTTCTCCTCTATAATGTAGTCTGGGGTGGTGAAGAGTGCTGTTTCTGTACTGTAATTAGGCCTGAATCTGGACTCCATGGCATCAAGCAGCTGGTTGGTATTGAGGTGGTCAGTGAGGCGTCAGTCAAGGCGCTTCTCTAGTGCCTTGGATGGGCATAGAAGGAGAGATTGATTTGTAGTTGAAGAGTATGGCTGGGTCAGTGGATGGGGTCTTGAGCAGGGGAGTGACAGTGGCAAGTTTCCAGGTGTCCGGGTATGTGTTTGAGTTAATGTAGGCATTGAGGATTGATTTTAGTGCTTTGCTGATCGGAAAGAGTCCTTTCGTGAAGGCGTTTTTTGGTCAGATGGGGCCCAAAAATGGATGGGCTTCATGATAATTGCAGTTTCTTCAGTGGTGATGGCAACCCACTAGGTCAGGGTTTATTCATCCATGATGGGAAGTTGAGTTGTGAGGGTATTGGTGTCTGGTGGAAGGTCTAAGTTGCCCTATATGGAGACAACAAGGTTTTAGCGGAAGAGTTTCCCTGTTAAAAGAGTTTCTCATGGGACTACTTTCCCACTAAAAGTGACGTTTTGCTGTGATTCTTTTCCGCAAAGACTGCTGTTGCGTGGGTTTTCTTCATACATGTTTCTTTAAAGTTTTGCAACTGTGTTGAGGTATGTGAAACCAAACTTAGACCTTGGAGAGCTGTGCCAAGTTGCAGCATTTTTCTTCTGCACACTTCATGAAGATGTTTTGCAAAATCTTTTAAAATATGTATTTCTGAAAACTTTTTTGGGCTGCAGGCAAAGTTTTTCGAAGTTTGCTAAAGTTTGCAACCTTTGAGAAGTACAGAGTTTTGCCTAATTCCACTTCTCCTGCCTTGTTCATATATGCTTTGATGGAATAGAGTCAGTCAGGGGATCTTACGGTGGTCCGCTTTGTGACCCCAAATATGCTCTACTCTATGATTTAAAAGTTACTGCAGTGCTTGGACGATGGTCACAGAGCCCTGCTGAAGAGCACAGTCAGCGAAACATGGCGGACGCGAAGATGTATGAATGTCCCGCGCCTTCGAATAGCCTCCATGTGTCACCAAACCCTGGCACATGGTCCTCCAATCACACCCCAGAGCCCTCTGAAACCTGCAGGACCCTTAATAATTCACATGTTTTTGCAGCTGGACTACAGCACCGCGAAGGAAGGAACAGTCATCGCTTAAGAGGAAAACAAACGGGAGAAGATGGGCGCGTTACAAAGCCAGCACATCGCTTTAACTGCATGGCATTAATACATAATTGAGCATTTGTGGCTAATGTTGGAGATAAATAACTTTAGTAGCCAAACATATTTGGAACTTGGCCTTCCCTTGCCCACCAGAGCCAATGACTCGCTGCCTTGATGTTTGTAGGGGGGGGCTTCCTCATGTACACGTTTCAGTCTCGATAATTATATTGTATGTGTGTCCACTTATTGTTTGAGGTACCTGGTACTCTGTGCTCTAGGTGCAGTGGTCCATTGGGGCAATGGGGGTTTGTCAGAGGGGGCTCATGGCTAAGGAAGGGAGGCGGGTGTTGTGTTATGTTATGCTGTGTTGAGTTATTGTTGCAAAGTCATCCTGTGCCCTGGGCACCCCCCAACTTTTTGCTGACTGGAACTGGTAGTAACTGACACTGACTGACCCTGGGCTCTGTTTAACCAGGCCCAGGGCCAGTGGCAAGCTAAAAGGAACACATTAGAATGCAGTTAAGACACCCAACATACACTATGGTACACTATGGTATGGTGGGGTACTCCTGTAATTGGCATGACCTACCCCAAAAGCCCCTAGTATGTAATAGGGCAGGGGATTGAAACTACCTAGAAGTCACCAGTATTCTGGGGCATGGCAGTTCAGAGGCCAGCAGATTTTCTGCACTCGCATGTGTGCAGTGCTGAGGCCTGAGGTCAGTTTAAAAGCAGCAATGGTGGCCAGGACTGCTTTTAAACAGTAATTTGTGCCCAAACTCGACTTTGGTGGTAGGGGCACTTAAAAATGGAAAACCTACAATTGTTTGGCATATTAACAACCCCCAGGGTCTCCCCTAGGTATCCCAGGGGTGGGGGTCAGTTATCTATAAGGTACACCCTTATAAATGAGTTTTTATATGCCTGGGTAAAGTGAAATTTCACATTTCACTCCCCACATTGTTTTAAAGTGCTGCTCAAATTCGACTTTGATGCTAGGAACACTGGGTAAGGAGGATCTGCAATATTTCTGCAGATTCAGAACCCCTGAAGTCTCTCCTAGTTGAACAGGGGGTGAGGGTCCTGTAGAAATTAGGGAATACTTATAAAATGTGTTTTTATAAGCCCTGGTGCTAGAAAACGGGCCCAAGTCCTTTCCCCCATTGCAAACCCCATGGCCTATCGGTTAACATTGCAGGAAGTTATTAAATTATAACTCCTGATAGGAAGGGCCTAGAGCCCCCATTCAAAGACTTATCAGAATAGCAGTGCTAAATCCAACAATATCATATTGTTGAATTTCTCCTAAATGTACATACAAGAAGTTATAAGACTTTCTTGTTTGGAAGTCCAAATTCAGCCTTCCAGTGGTCTGCCCTGATTGGTCAGAGTTAAGTGGATTAGCCAGGCTGCTTTGAAGAGGTGATAAAGAGCCCCTGGGGCTAACCAGCTCTGCTGAGAGGGCAGTGTGCTGGTCTATAGGAATGCCAGGCCAGGGGGTGGAGTCATAAACCATCCTTTTCAAAGGCAGAAGGGAGGCCTGGGTTTCAGACCACTCTGACAGTCTTGACCCAGAGCCAGGGCTAGGCTTAAGGAAGGTATGTGCAGATGGTAGGGGGTGTGTTTAGCCAGCTCTTACCTCCTTGCTGGAAAATCAGCCATTATGGATTTGGAAGAATGGTGCACTCTGGGACAAAATAATGCCACACTCTACAGGATGTGGTCATAACTATGAGGAGTTGCCCTGCTCTCATTGGTCAGAAGTGACCTGGTGCTTGACCCAGATAATGTTGCATAAGTATCTGAGAGGGGCAGAGCCCTCCAGATCTGCTGCTTGAAACTTACTGAAGCAAGAAGTGCTCTGCTGAGAAGTTTTGCTGTGCAAAGATTTCTACGGCCTGACCTCTAAAGACTGCACCAAGTGAAACTGCAGCCCTGTGGATTACCTTGCTGCAAAAGGACTCGGTGGACTCCCTGCAAGCTACAGGTTAGCAGAGCTCACCTGGACATCCCCACAAGGAATACCCAGCCTGGAGTACCAGTGGATTTGTAAGGGTTTTGTTCAAGTGGATTGCGAAATTGAAGTTTCACACTTTCAAGGACCCTCTTGGAGATTCCAGAACCTTGGACTGTGTGTTGGATACTTTGGGACCCGCAAGAAGAACTTCAGAATGGAGTTCTAACTGGACCCAGCCTGCCGGAGAAGGCTGTACAAGAGTGGTGAGAAATTCTCCAGAACCATTTTTAAAGGTGTGTCCCTGTCAGAGAAAACGAAATGACTGAAAGGGACACTGTTAGTTTCTAAGTACTAGAAAGTGACAAATCTTTAATAATTCATATCTCTGGTTCCCTACAGTGGATTATTTTAGTTTTGGTGTCATTTAAAAGATACAAATATTACCTATTTTTAAGAATTGGTGTTGGATTTTTATTTTGTGTCTTAATTATTTACTGAAATGGTGTTTTTAAATGCTTTACACACCTCACTTTGAAGTTAAGCCTGTCTATTCGCAGCTACGTTACCAAGGGTTGAGCATAGCAATAATTTTCTAAGACCTATGCTGAGTGCTATCATGTGTTAGTGGCCTCATTGCCAGTGGCGGGAAACATCCTTTATGACGCAACTTTTACCACGCAGTGCCTTTACAACGCAGGTTTTTCAACGCAAGTCATTACAAAGAATTGCGCTGGGGGGGGGCTCTAGGATAGGTAATAGTTTAATTTACTATCCAACACCTTCACTACTATCCACGGGGACTGGAGTTGGAATAGTAAATTAAACTATTCACTATCCAGCACCCCCCAACGCAAGTCGTTGTAACGACTTCCGTTAAAAAACCTGCGTTGTAAAGGCATGCGTTGTAACAACGTACATCTGCCAGTGGCAGACCTACATTTGCCCCTACCAATAACCCACTTTCCAACATTTGGTGCTCAGCGGTGTGGATGAGGACTTGTGTTTAAAAAGTACACCTTTCAGTGAATGATTTAAGATTATAAAAATCCTTAGAACAAAACTTTTGAGTTTGATTTTTGGAATTTGAACTACACTGTTTTTAATTCATTGTTTTCGTTTTTCCAAATTGTTCTAAGTCTATTGTGCCTAGTTTTTTGTGACCCAAAACTAGGGAACGTGGAGCTGGACCTGGCTAAACTTTCCCAGTTTAAGATGGCGGATCTTAGGGAACAGTGTAGGCTTAGGGGGCTGCGTCCTGCAAAGAAGATGAGGAAGGCAGGGTTGCTTGAGTCCCTAAAGGCCTGGGCCAGGGCAGCGGAGGAGAAACCAAGGGGGTGGGAAGATGTTCCCCCCAATTTCATCCGAGAGAGGGGTGAGGATGAGACCTTTCCCATTGTGACTAGTGTTAGCCAGGTGAATCAAGGGGGTGGTGGGAGTGGGGAAGGGTCCCTTACTCAGGTACCACTAATGTCCCTTGCAGAGAGACAGCTTCAGGCTCAATTATAGTTGATTGCCTTGGAAAAGGAGAAATTCAAATTGGCTAAGAGAAATTGGGAGAGAGAGGAGGAGAAAAGGAATGATGGCAGCGAAAGTGAAAAATATGCTGAGATGTCCAGGGGTGGTAATTTTGAACATAAACTTCCCAAGGGCATAGTGCCCAAGTACACAGAGGGAGATGACATTGACAGGTGGCTAGCAGCTTTTGAGAGGGCTCTTAAAATGAGTAGGGTCCACTCTAGGTATTGGGCTGCACTCCTGTGGGAGTTGATTCCAGCAGCTGGGAGGGATCGGCTCCTGACCCTGAAGGGACAGGGTGAAGTGACTAATCTTTAAAAATTCATATCTCTGGTTCCCTACAGTGGATTTATTTCATTTTGGTGTAATTTAAAAGATTAAAATATTACCTATTTTTATAAATTGGTGTTGGATTTTTATTCCGTGTTGTGTCTTAATTATTTACTGAAATGGTGTTTTTAAATGCTTTACATACCTGTCTTTGAAGTTAAGCCTGTCTGCTTGCAGCCACCTTACCAAGGGTTGAGCATAGGGATCATTTGCTAAGACCTATGCTGAGTCCTATCATGTGTTAGTGGCCTTATTGCCAGTGGCAGACCTACATTTGCCGCTACCAATGACCCACTTTCCAACAGTTATGCTATGCTATGTTCTGCTATGTAATATTATGTTGTGTTCTTTTATGTTATGCTCTGTTATGTTATGCTATGCTATTTCATGTTATGTTAAGCTAATCTAAGCTATGTTATGTTATGTTATGATATGCTATGCTATTTATGTTATGTTATGATATGCTATGCTATGTTATGTTATGTTATGATATGCTATTTCATGTTATGTTATGCTACGCTATGTTATGCTATGCTATTCTATGATGTGTTATGGTATGTTATGTTATGTAACACTATGTTATATTATGTTATGCTATGTTATGCTATGTTGCGTGATGGTATGTTTCAGTGCTGTATAACATTGTTACTTTTAATTACATCATGTTATGATACAATATGGGTGGTTTTAGGCTGCCAGATTTCCATTAGTATTAGTTTCTTTTGATTCTCCATTCATCAGGTCAGTCACAACATCAGGTCTGGAGCTGTGTCCTTTAAGAGCACAGAGGATTTAAAAAATATATGATTTTCTGATGGAACTGAATTAGCTCTAGATGGGCAGATGTGCATATACCTGGGTAATACAGTAGTGATATTTTCAGGTCAGTGTATGTTTTTATTGTGTTTGACTAAGCAGAGCACACAGATGCTACAGGAGTGCATAAACATGTATCACTTAACACCTTAGGAGCTTGTAAATATACCTCCCCAGTGCTGCGCTGTCCATTATCCAGTGCTGATTTGGACGTCCAACGGTCGCACGCAGCACTGGGGAGGTAGTGCCCGTGACGACCGTTGGCCGACGGCAGCACTTAAAGGGTTAAGCTCATATGGAAGTATATTATTTTCATGTTTGTACCAATCTACACATGAAAAACTCAATATGGATAGGGAAACAAAAAATACTACACATAAATTAATTTAAAAGCAGCCTGCAAAGCAGGGCTGACTTAAAATGACAGCAGGCAACATTGCAGTGTGCACTTAAGTGCATTAAATATGCTAGGCCTCTAAACCTACATGCCCTACCATATAAAAGGTGCTTACAGATAGGTACACCTAATTACCATATACCTTTCATACAGAGCACTGGCCCTGGGCCTTGTTAGCAGAGCCCAAGGCTCAGTCAGAGTCAGTTACCTCTAATATCAGTCAAAACATGGGGTGATCAGGGCAAAAAGTATGACTTTCTCACACAGCCCCCATCAGACAAAAGGTGATGGGTAGCTAAACTACACCCTGGTAGTCCTCATCAGTGAAGTGGAAAAACCTTGAAAGTCCATTAGATGGATGGCTTGAGCAGTGCCGGGTCTATGTTCCACTGTGAAGTCCATCCCCTGTAGGGAAATGGACCACCTCCACAGTTAAAGATTCACTCCCTCATCTGCATGAGACATCTGTGAGGTCTGTGACCAGTTTGAATAATGGGATTAAGTGCCAAAAAGGTATGGCTTCAAAGGGACCAGGCCACAGCAAAGGCCTCCCTCTCAATGGCACTCCATGTTTGTTCTCTGCGGAGTATTCGCCTGCTAATGAAGGCAACTGGCTAATCCAGGCCCTCTAATATTCAGATAGGGGCGGTTGGGCACAAGCTCCTTATGTGTTTCAAAAATTGTAACTTTGTAGCGTGCCTCGGAGGTATCACCTAGTCGAACTTTAGGTGTGAAATTGAACAAGTAGAAAAAGCGTTCCCTTTATCTTGGGAGCGACCCTCTGGGCGCTGCTGTGTTGGATCGACACTGCGATCTATAAAGTGTTGAAAACCATATTAGTCAAGCGATTGTCAAAGACTTCAATGGAAAAGTTCATCAATTAAGACTTTTAATGCAATTGTATTCATCAATTTCCAATGTTGAAATTCACACCGTGAAATTTATCATGTTCATAAATCCATGAAAACTAATAAATGCTTTTCCCAATGCATTTCGTACCCATGACAGGTACTTCGTCAGGGGATTCTGTGGAGATAATATAAGTGTATAAGGGTCCAATACTAAATAAAACAGTCATCAAGTATCACATTATATCAACATGCAGTACTGTTAAAAGCATTGCGGTAGGTGCACAGTGTTTCTTGGAGAAAAGTGACAAAGTTGTTGGCAAAATGGTCAATATACAGTCAAACGAATGAAGGTGAAGCCCATATCGAGTAAACTGATGGTGACAAAAACGGAAACTTAAGAAATTCTTGAGCACTTAATGTGCCAATGTAGTATGGTATGTGTGTCAGAAAAAAGAAATGGAAAAGTCTAAATTCTTAACAAAGACTTAACTGGAAGGTTAGTAAGAATGTGCATAAAATTCGTAGTTTGATCGAAATCTCCGCGTTTTGCCGAACATAACCTGTTACTCGCCCCAGATTGATTACTATATAACAGACTTGCCGCTAATCAGTGTGTAGTCTCAATCTAACCCCAAGGTGAGATAGTATATACAAGAGCGGCAAACCTGCCGATATAAATAAAATGTTGGCGTGGTGTCGGCGTGGTGCTCTTGAAAGTGATAACGGACTCGGGCACCTCAGATGAATCGGTTTCGGCCATATTGGAACGGGGTACCCTTCGTGTGCTTGGTCCCTACTATGTTGAGAAGTGGAGTTGACTGTGGATATAGAGTGACATAAACAAACGCGCGTGTTAACGAGTGATGGGAATCTTGATTAATATGTCACAATGGGAAAAATTATCAACTTATAAATAAAATGAATGGTAAAACATGACAGGCAGTGTGGAAGGTTGAAATGCTTCACTTAATAATAAGTCGCTGTGTATGACACTGTTCACAAGTAACACGAGAGTTCCAAGCGGTCATTGAGCCCATGAGGCTTTAAGGAATCTAGTCTGTAAATCCATTGATTTTCTTTTTGTAGCAGTCTTCTGTTCACGTCCTGGTTCCCAATGTTAGTAATAGTTTCAAGTACCATGAATTGCAATTGAGAGATGTTATGTCTGTTCTCATTAAAATGTGCAGCAATGGCCGATTTCTCATTTCTAGTTCTTATATTGCTTTTGTGTTCTGTTAAACGTGTTTTGATCTTCCTTGTAGTTTTGCCCACATAAACAAGCCCGCATGGGCACTTGAGATGATATATAAGCTTCATAGAATCACAGGTTGCCGTTACTTTGAGATGTATAGGAGTACCTGGTCGTGGATGGTTGATTGAGGTTCCCTTGATGATAGCATGGCAATTGTTGCAGTTATGACATGGAATAGTGCCTTTGAATGTATCTTGAGTAGTGGTCTGTGGTGCTTTTTTGAGCATATCTTGGATGTTTTTGCTGCGAGTAAATGCAAATCTAGGCTGGATTTGAAAAATCCCTTTGAAATCTGGTTCATTGAATAGAATTTGCCAATGTCTGAGGATAGATTGTTTGTAGGCATGACTTTTAGTAGAATATGTGGATACTACTACTGGGCGTTTCTCTGAAGACTTAGAGGTAGCTTTCGGCAAATCTAAACGCGATTTAGCATTACATTTGGTAGTTGCAATCTCCAAAACTTTCGTGGAATATCCTCTCTCTTGAAAACGCTGAATCATGCTTTGTACTTGTATCTGAAATTTTTCAGGTTCTGAAACTATTCTCTTCACTCTGTACAATTGAGATAATGGTAAATTGTTTTTGAGCGAGTTCTGTTGGAAGCTGCCATAATGTAATAGATTATTACGGTCTGTAGATTTTTTGTGTAGTGTCGTCATGATTTTATTGTCTTCAATTTGTACTAAAACATCTAGATACGCTATGCACTTTTGATTGATGTCGTAGGTAAACTGAATTCGATCATTGATTTTGTTCAAGTCTTCCAGTTGTTGTTGTAGTGTATGTTTAGGACCTAGCCAAAGAACAAAAATGTCATCAATAAAACTGTAAAACACACTTGCGTGTTTCTTCCAGTGGTCACAGTTCAAGATAAAGTTGTTTTCAAAGTTTGTCATAAAGATATTCGCGTAGCACGGCGCTGCGCAATTTCCCATGCTTGTACCTGTGAGTTGCAAAAAGTAACAATCTTGCCATTTAAAGTAGCTTTGATATAGTGTGAAGTTTAGTAGCTCCAGTAGAAAAACTTGAAATTTCTGATCCAAGGTAGATTCAAGTAACATTGCTTCTACCGCGTCAATGCCAAGGTTGTGGGGGATGGACGTGTATAACGCCTGAACGTCAATTGTGCATAACCAGACTTCCTGGTCCTCTGGGATGTTAATTTGTGCTAACTTAATCAGGAAATCCGTCGTGTCTTTAATGTAAGTGGTAGCTATGGTTACAAAGTCTTTGAAATGCAAATCAAGGAATTGTCCTACTGGTTCATGTATGCTTCCTCTAGTGTTGACACTTGGACGAAAAGGAGGTCGATGTAGATCCTTATGAATTTTGGGAAGCATTTGAATGGATGGAGTCTTGGGGAATTGCTTGGTTAAAAAGTTTTTGTTTTTTTGTGATATGGTTCCTTCATCAAAAGCCCTTTGCAAAAGAGTCATCAAGTGTGCTTGAAACTTATCAGTAGGATCAATCTCCAAAGGAGCGTAAGTTTCAATGTCATTTACATGAGCGTTGACTTGTGAAATATAGAAGTCAGTGTCCATTAATACCAGGGCTCCCCCTTTGCCAGCTTTTTGAATTGTGATTGCGGGATTGTTGGACAATTTCTTCAGAATGTTGAATTCTTTCTTGGACAAATTTCGACATTTGGTGCGATGTTTGAAATCCATTTTATTGATGTCGTTTAACACTAGTGCCTCAAAAGTGTCTAAAGATTTGTCCAAGAAAGAATTACACATTCTGAAGAAATGTACATGGGGTACGTGCCGTACACCCACCGTACATGGGGTACGGTGCGTACCCCATGTACGCTGGGTGTACGGCACGTACCCCGCATGATCACAGGGGTACGGCGCGTACCCCTGCGATCATGGGGGGTACGTGCCATACCCGGGGGGGGCGTTCCGTACCTGTTTCGGCGCGAACTCTGCGTTTACGACTGTTTTCGGCTCCCGTAGGAAAAGGGTCGTACGGCGCGTACCCGACACGAATCGTACTTGCTGGGTCGTAAAAACCAGCCGCGAACCGTAGTGATGTCGCGTACAGCCGGTTCCGAGTGAAACTCGTACGGAGATTTGAGTCGTACGGAGTCCTGTACGACTCGTACGGAGTTTGGCACCTGGTACGGATCGTACTTCGTCGTACGTACGGGACGTCTACGGGTACGATTCGTATGGGGAATAAACTCTCCGTACGACGATTCGGAGCGCATTTTACCGGATCGGAATCGACCCCTTTATCTTGAACTGTGACCACTGGAAGAAACACGCAAGTGTGTTTTACAGATTTATTGATGAAATTTTTGTTCTATGGCTAGGTCCTAAACATACACTACAACAACAACTGGAAGACTTGAACAAAATCAATGATCGAATTCAGTTTACCTACGACATCAATCAAAAGTGCATAGCGTATCTAGATGTTTTAGTACAAATTGAAGACAATAAAATCATGACGACACTACACAAAAAATCTACAGACCGTAATAATCTATTACATTATGGCAGCTTCCACCAGAACTCGCTCAAAAACAATTTACCATTATCTCAATTGTACAGAGTGAAGAGAATAGTTTCAGAACCTGAAGAATCTCAGATACAAGTACAAAGCATGATTCGGCGTTTTCAAGAGAGAGGATATCCCACGAAAGTTTTGGAGATTGCAACTACCAAATGTAATGCTAAATCGCGTTTAGATTTGTTGAAAGCTACCTCTAAGTCTTCAGAGAAACGCCCAGTAGTAGTATCCACATATTCTACTAAAAGTCATGCCTACAAACAATCTATCCTCAGACATTGGCAAATTCTATTCAATGAACCAGATTTCAAAGGGATTTTTCAAATCCAGCCTAGATTTGCATTTACTCGCAGCAAAAACATCCAAGATATGCTCAAAAAAGGACCACAGACCACTACTCAAGATACATTCAAAGGCACTATTCCATGTCATAACTGCAACAATTGCCATGCTATCATCAAGGGAACCTCAATCAACCATCCACGACCAGGTACTCCTATACATCTCAAAGTAACGGCAACCTGTGATTCTATGAATCTTATATATCTTCTCAAGTGCCCATGCGGGCTTGTTTATGTGGGCAAAACTACAAGGAAGATCAAAACACGTTTAACAGAACACAAAAGCAATATAAGAACTAGAAATGAGAAATCGGCCATTGCTGCACATTTTAATGAGAACAGACATAACATCTCTCAATTGCAATTCATGGTACTTGAAACTATTACTAACATTGGGAACCAGGACGTGAACAGAAGACTGCTACAAAAAGAAAATCAATGGATTTACAGACTAGATTCCTTAAAGCCTCATGGGCTCAATGACCGCTTGGAACTCTCGTGTTACTTGTGAACAGTGTCATACACAGCGACTTATTATTAAGTGAAGCATTTCAACCTTCCACACTGCCTGTCATGTTTTAACATTCATTTTATTTATAAGTTGATAATTTTTCCCATTGTGACTTATTAATCAAGATTCCCATCACTCGTTAACACGCGCGTTTGTTTATGTCACTCTATATCCACAGTCAACTCCACTTCTCAACATAGTAGGGACCAAGCACACGAAGGGTACCCCGTTCCAATATGGCCGAAACCGATTCATCTGAGGTGCCCGAGTCCGTTATCACTTTCAAGAGCACCACGCCGACACCACGCCAACATTTTATTTATATCGGCAGGTTTGCCGCTCTTGTATATACTATCTCACCTTGGGGTTAGATTGAGACTACACACTGATTAGCGGTAAGTCTGTTATATAGTAATCAATCTGGGGCGAGTAACAGGTTATGTTCGGCAAAATGCGGAGATTTCGATCAAACTACGAACTTTATGCACATTCTTACTAACCTTCCAGTTAAGTCTTTGTAAAGAATTTAGACTTTCCCATTTCTTTTTTCTGACACACATACCATGCTAAATTGGCACATTAAGTGCTCAAGAATTTCTTAAGTTTCCGTTTTTGTCACCATCAGTTTGCTCGACATGGGCTTCACCTTAATTCGTTTGACTGTATATTGACCATTTTGCCAACAACTTTGTCACTTTTCTCCAAGAAACACTGTGCACCTACCGCAATGCTTTTAACAGTACTGCATGTTGATATAATGTGATACTTGATGACTGTTTTATTTAGTAGTGGACCCTTACACACTTATATTATCTCCACAGATTCCCCTGACGAAGTACCTGTCATGGGTACGAAATGCATTGGGAAAAGCATTGATTAGTTTTCATGGATTTATGAACATGATAAATTTCACGATGTGAATTTCAACATTGGAAATTGATGAATACAATTGCATTAAAAGTCTTAATTGATGAACTTTTCCCTTGAAGTCTTTGACAATCGTTTGACTAATATGGTTTTCAACACTTTATAGATCGCAGTGTCGATCCAACACAGCAGCGCCCAGAGGGTCGCTCCCAAGATAAAGGGAACGCTTTTTCTACTAATCCAGGCCCTCCTTCTTTACTTGTGCCAACACTGCCCTAATCCTTTGTTCTGAACCTATGTTTATACCACAAATTCCTTTGTGTAGTGAGGGGCCAATAACACTGGTGCTCAACACATAGCCTCTTTCAGAGTGTCAAATGCCTTCTGACTCTCTGGGGTCCAAATGATTTTATTGGGCTACTTTTTAGATGTGAGTTCTGTAAGGGGTCTCACAATGGTCCTATATTTCTAAACAAATCTAGAGTACCCAGTCAGACCAATGAATGCCCTGACTTGTGTCTAGGTCGTACGAGCTACCCAATCCAAAAGGGTTTTAATTTAGGCAAGAGGTGGAACATGGCCTCCTCCTACCAGGCGTCCCAGGTACACCACAGAACCGAGATCCTTCTTCTGTGACCATCAACATGGTCATGTCTGCCCTGTCTTTGTGGTCTCTTGAATTGTTGACGTGCAGGACCCTATGGCCCTGGGAGCTACAGTCTCTAACACCCACACCAATTGTCCTGGATGGTACTAAGGAACAATAGCCTTTTAGTCATACCAGAGCTTCATGAGCTTCATGAGCTCTTGGCCTCCAATTTTCTGCTTGCTTTGTACATGTACTCTGCCATGCGAGATCTCAGGCCTTGTACATCGTCTAGCACACTGTCTTTGGCTTCCTTGAGAGGTTTTCCCAAGACTCTCTCATCAGTCACAATGGACCTCATACATAGGTGGAGACAACACGCTCCGTGATGCCCCGGTTGATTCAAGCAACGACCGAAGGCTGAATCAGAGAGGAGGACTCACATGAGGAGCCTTTTCCTTTTAACCGTACCTCACAGCTGGTAGGAGACACTGTGGCTATTTGAGGTCTATATGAACGTGGTGTCCAACTTTGGTGCTGTGGCGAAAAGTCTGGCCCTGAAGAATTTGCCTAAAATGTTCCGGGCAATGAAACATGTTGGCATTTGGTAATGGTGTGCATGAATAGCAGCCTGCCTTGCTTTTTAGTTTGATAGGTTTCACTGAGTGAAGAATAAAGTGATTGCGAGACGAGTGTACCTATCAATTTTGAAACACCTTTTCTGTCACAACATGAAGTGAGATTCTCCGTCACTTCACTGCACTTATAATAATTATAATTTTTATTTTGGGCACTTGTTCTTTTGGGCAAAATGACCGTCAATGTTGAGAAAAATGGGCTTATCTGGTGAGTACCTGCCAAATATCTCGTTGGTGGTGCGCCCGTGAGGGGTCATTTTGCCCTTGCACTTTTTTCACATCAAGTGTGTTGGGAACTGAATGTATTTTTACACTTTTATAGCAGGGGCACTGTCCTGGCTGCTAGCGCTGCTCCATTTTTCTAACTGCTCTTAAATTTATTTTAAAATTATCTTCTGCTTGCTGCTATTTCTGTGTTGCTATAAGAACGCTGATGAATTGAATTTTGTGTTCGGGCGCTTTTTAAAAATCAATTGGGGGACATTGTATTTTATTCTCATTTTAATTTACGCAACACTGACATTTTGTACTGTGCTGCCTAGTCACGGATGAATTGAACCTTCCAGTGTTTGTGTGCTTTTAAAAATGTTCTTGTTCTTGGGACATTTCATTTTCTAATTCACGCTTCCGCATTGCTCTCCCCGTGCCACTCCTGACCGCCATCTTGTGGGCCGACGTGCTCTAGTTGGTGGAGGCAGCGGGGGATGCAGATAAAAATGTCCGCTACGCGCAGCGGACGCGCGCAGCGGGCGCGCCAAAGGCAAGCCCGTCTGCGCCCGTCCGCACCCTGGTAGCGCCTAGTGCCAGCCATGCTGCCCATTCCTTTACACAGGACCGTCCTATTGCCCTACGATATACCAAAGAACAGCTTCTGGCAATAAGAAATTTACAAATTCCTTGCAGCAAGTCCTGGGCGGTGGACAACATCTTGTCGGATAGCTGTAGCAGCTGCAAGTTCAGATACTGCACCTCCATAGCAACCAATAAGTGCTCCCCCACCCTACTGACACCACATGGCCCGAGGGAGTCAGCCATTAGAGCAGCTTTGATTAATGCTCGATCTATGGTCAAGCATTTGTCGGAGATCTATGAGCTCTTGGCGGAAGATAACCTCAATCTCCTCTTTATAACAGAGACGTGGCTTAACAATTCCACCGCCCCTTCAGTAGAACTCAGCATTCCACGTGGGTTTAAATTCTCCCGTGCAGATCGGCTGTCAGGAAGAGGGGGGGGAATTGCGGTAGTCAGTAGAGACGACTGGAGCATCAAGGCAGAAACCATTGGCCTCCTTCCAGATGCGGAGGCCCTCAATTTTGCTATTTCACTATCCCCGCACTTTACCTTAGGCAGCACTCTAGTGCATAGGCCCCCGGGGTCTGCCAATGCTTTCTTAAAAGCACTTGATGACTTAATCATACCAAGAGTCCCTCAATACTCAAAATATCTTTTTCTGGGGGACTTTAACATACATTGGGATCATCCTGAATATAAGGAGACTATGGCTCTTGCAGGATCTTTAGCTCTGGCAGATTTGACCCAATGCGTAGTCCATCCCGCTCATAATGGTGGACACATTCTGGACCTGATCTGCACTAATTTCCCCTTGGCCACCTGTGTTCCCCTACAAACGGTTTGGTCGGATCACTTCTTAGTTGCCTTCACCTGGAATTTACCTACAACAAGGTCCTCATGCTCAGCTTTGTCCGGCAAGCCTTCACACAGAATCTCCTCCTCGAAGCTGATTGAGACCCTGGAAGCGTCGCGTCCCCCTTTAGAGGACTCATTGGAGAAGGCTTTAGCCAGCCTCTCCAACTGGATCTCATGAGCCTGTGCAACAGTTAGAGCTAGTACTTCCTCCAAATGGACCAGATGTTCTCTTTCCAGACCATGGTATAGTGCCAAGCTCAAAGAACATAAACATGCTTGCAAAGTGCTCGAGCGCAAGTGGCGCTCCGATTATTGCCCTTTAGCAAAAAAAAGACTCAGGCAGGCACAAAAAGAATATTATCCCTCCATTAAGGAAGCCAAAAGTTAATTTTTTTACTGAGAGAATTCTGAGGTCAAAAAACAATGCCAAGGAGATCTATGCAATTGTCAAAAGCTTTTAAAAACCCTGCGCCGAAAGCTCAGATACCCCTGCTTCTCTGTACTGGTGCGAAGAACTTTCGCACTATTTCGTTGATAAAATAAAGATTATTTCTGATAGCTTTAGCAGCTCTCCTCAGGTTCCGGACACTGCAATCATTCACTTGGACGACCAGTCTAAATTTTCCTGCTTCCGACCGATAGGAGATGAGGACACCCTGGCCATTCTCAGCTCGTTGAAATCAGGTTCTCCAGACGATCCATGCTTAGCCCGCACCTTGGCAGAATCAGCCACGGCAGTTGTGTCTGAAGTCACCAATATAATTAATTTGTCTCTGTCATCAGGAACCGTGCCCCCCAACTGGAAACAGGCCAAAGTGTTGCCACTTATCAAAAAACCGGCTCTGGACCTCAAGTTTTGGCTAACTACTGTCCCATTTCGCTTCTCCCAGCACTGTACAAAGTCTGTGAAAAGGTTGTGCACAGGCAACTAGATACCTTTGTGGAATCCACCGGCGCTCTTCATTCTGCTCAGTCCGGCTTTAGAAAGACATACAGCACTGAAACAGCGCTGGTGGAAATCTCTGAAGCTATAAGAGAATGTCTTGACGGTGGTGGAAGAGCAGCCCTGATTCTCTTGGATCTCTCAGCTGCTTTTGATACGGTTCCTCACCACCTTCTTCTAAAGTGGCTGATGGAGATCGGCATTTCGGATCAGGTCCTGTGTTGGTTTAGATCCTTTCTCAACAACAGATCTCAACAGGCCTGGATACCACCGTACTGCTCTGACCCTAAAATTGTGGAAACGGGAGTTCCCCAAGGCTCGTCCCTAAGTCCCCTTCTGTTTAATGTTTATATTACTCCACTTATTTATATTGCAGAATCCTTAGGGGCGAAGATAGTGGCCTATGCTGAAGACACTCAGCTTCTGTTCACATGGAGAAAACAAGATCTCTCCCCAGTTGCTGTGAGGCTCTGCCTCTCGACTGTCTTTGCTTGGTTAGCTTCAGCCCAACTTAAATGAAAGGAGGCTAAATCTGAAGTCCTCCTTTATGGGTCATTTCCCAACAACTTCAGGCAAGATCTCTGGCCCCCTAATATTCCCTACCCAGACGCCGCTAGGTATTCTGCAAAAAATCTGGGTGTCTGCTTTAATGAGGATCTTCGTTTCCTTACCCAGATAACCAAGCTTGTAGGTTCCTGTTTTAGAATCTTGAAATCACTCAGGACCTTCCTGCCGCTCCTTCCAAAAGGTGCAAGAGAGATGGTGACCAGAGCACTTATACTTTCACGCCTGGATTAGGCTAACGCCCTTTATATGGGCCTTCCTGCCTATCAAATCCAAAAGCTGCAGGTTGTCCAAAACTCAGCTGCCCGACTGCTGTTAGGCACTCATAGATCCTGCAGCGCTTCCCCTCTTCTGAAAGAGCTTCACTGGCTCCCTGTTGCCCATCGCATTAAATTCAAAGCTCTCACAATTGCTCACAGTGCTCTGTTTGATGAGGGCCCATCTGATTTGAGAACACGTTTTAATTTTTATGCCCCCAGCAGACATCTGAGATCTTCCAACCAGTTTTTGGCAATCGTTCCTCGGTTCCGGCTCTCCTGGATGGGAGGCTGCTCCCTCTCGGTTAAGGCCGCATCTACCTGGAACACTCTACCTCTTTATCTGTGGCGAAACCAAGACCACAGGCTCTTCAAGAAGCAACTAAAAACTTGGCTTTTCTCTTAAATCACTGGTTCCCATTTCAGCTCCTCCTGCTATTTTGTTTTCACGAGGGACACTCCTGAGTAGCTGTGCGCGCTACAAATCTTTTTAACATAACATAACATATTTGAAATTTGCACATTATATACGTCAGTTACCCTCATTGTTAATCTAGTCTGTCAGAATTGAGAAGGAGGCTTTTTATGAAAGGCAGTAAAACATGTGGCATACTACCTCTAAATATACAGAGAAAGGGAGTGCTTGTTGTGTACAAAATTGCAATACTTTGCACAGGTCTGGATTAATATATTGCCTTAGAAACCGGGTCATGTTGTTTGGATGGCCTCATGCAGGATGCCCAAACAACAATTCAAAGGGGCTGTATGCAAACAGTAGACATGGGAGGAGAATGTCCCATCTCTTTCTGAGTTTGTCAGGCAAACCTATGATCATGCCCTTCAGAATCCAATTGAACTTTTCCTCCAGACCATTAGTCTGGGGATGATATGGGTTGGTGAACATGTAGGTAACACCACATTCTTCCCACATCACCCTCAGATAGTCAGACATGAAATTTGCACCGCTATCTAAAACCACCTCCTTTGGGAAACCCACTCTGGTGAACACACCATGTAGGACCCTAGCTACTGAAGGAGCAGTGATTGTCTTCAGGGGTATTGCTGCAGGATTTCTTGAGGCATGGTGCAGTGCACCAAGATATATCTGTTCCCTGATGCAAAGGTGGGTCTGTTGTATGTTGACTTTCACCCCCCACCCCACCATGTTTCCGCCCCGCCCCGCCCCGCCCCACAGCACTTACCTGCATGGACGGAGACTGCTCCCACACCTTCACTGACAATCCTCAGGGGCTTCTCACAAGTGAGGGCTTCTTGTGCAGATAGTATCTCCTCTTTTGTGTCCTGACTGATTACAGTCATAACACCTACCCACCTTTGAAAGGTCAAAGAACTTTCCTGCCTCAGCAGGGTCAAAAGACTTCCCCTGGTACCCCTTCCCTTGAAGTTGGAGTGGCTCGGACCCTCCTCCTTGTGCAGGTTTTTGTGGGTCTTGTGAGGACTTTTTGGATTATATAATCTTTCTCCTGGGATTTCCCCTGAGGGGGTCCTGTCCTCCTTTCTTCTGATCACCCCCCCTAGTGTTGATTGGAAACCCTAGTTTTTATCTACTCATCAACTGCTTCCTTCAGTTTTCTGGGACCAAACAGCTTAGTTTCCACTAGATACTGGCACAACTTCTTTTATTCACAATAAGTCAGGATGTGCTCTTTAAGGAACATATTGTACATCCCTTCCTAAGTAATCACCTAGTTACCTTGGATCCCGCCCTCTAGTGCATTCACTGAGATGTCTACAAAGTCCACCCAGGACTGTGTGTTTACTTTCTGGGTGTCCTTGAACTTTACCCTATACTGATTTGGGGTGAGACCTACATTTCCTGACTAGACATTTTCTCATGTGGGAGTAGGATTCTGCCTCACCCCCCCCTCTATGGTCAGGAGCCTATCCCTCCTAGATACTGGGGGCACTCCCATAGGAGTGGACCCTGGTATTAGGAGTGAACCCTTCTCATCTTAAGGATCCTTTCAAAAGCAGGCAGCCATTTGTCAATGTCGTCCCCCTTTACAAACTCGGGAACTATCCCCTTGGGAATTCTGGGATCAAATCCACCACCCATTGACATCTCATCATCTTCCTCTTCTGTGCTGCCACCATTTCTTCTCTCTTCCTACCTTGCCCACGTCTTAGCTAGGTCCACCTTTTCCTTCTCTACTGCTATGTATGTCAGCTGAGCCACAAGCTCTTGCTGTCTGAGTGCCTTCTCTGGTTCCTCTGTGGGGGAGCCCTCTGTCCTTCCATTAGCTCTGATCTGGACCTAGTACTAGAAGCACGGGACGGGACACACTGTCATCCTCCGACGGAAGGCTGTTGAAGGGGTTTTCTTCTCACACCCCTTCATTCGCCAGAGCAGACTCTGCCCAGGCCTTAAGATACCTAGGGCCAGATGTAGGTAATTCATATTTACCGACTCTTAAATACCGAATTTTACCGATTCGGTATTTAAGAGTCGGTAAATATGAAGGGGGGAGATGTAGGTATTACAGATTCTGTAAATACCGAATCGTTAAGATTCGGTATTTACCGATTCTGTAATTACAGAATCGGTATTTCCCATTGATTCCTATGGGCTTTGAAGCCCATAGGAATCAATGGGAAATACCGATTCTGTAATTACAGAATCGGTAAATACCGATTTTAGCAAGGGTGCAGGGGGTGTCACTTTGACACCCTCTAGCACCCCAAAGACGGGCATGTGAGCCATGTGGCACACAGACATGCCCTAAGGGCATATCTGTCTGTCACATGGCTAGGTGTGCATGCACACATGTGCATGCACACCTGGATTCGGTATTTTACCACCCAATTGGATTGGGTGGTAAAATACCAAATTTGTAAGGCCTGTGGCACTCTCAGGAGTGCCACCTACATTTGGATATACCGAATCGGTAAAAATACCGATTCGGTATTTTACAGAATCGGTAAATTTAACGAATCGGTACATTTACCGATTCTGTAAAATATATGCCCCTACATCTGAAAACCCAAATACCGGTCGGTAACGGCCGAATTCGGCCGTTACCGACCGGTATTTTGGCTCCTACATCTGGCCCCTAATCATTTCTGACTTCTTAACTCTATTAGCAGCTGGCATCACCCATGCCCTACATAGTACCCTAAGCTCAGCCACTGTGAGGTTAGACAGGTTAACCCAATCAAGCTCCATCATATCCCTCGTTTTGGGTCACTGAAATTTTTTTGCAAACAGTTGTGAATAATTTAGAAAATTTGAATTAAAAACAGTTTAACTTGGGAGACAGGTGTGTAAAGCATTAAAAAACACCAATACATTAAATAAATAAGACAACTCACAATAAAAATCCATCACTCATTTATACAAATATGAAAAAAGTTTATGATTAAAATGGCACAAAAATGACAAACATCCAATGTAGGGAACCTGAGATATGAATTAAAAAAAATAAACACTTTAGAGTGCCTAAAAATGAAAAGCACCTACTTAGGAAATCTGGTAGCGCTTGACCCAGACAAAGACAAAATTTGAGGCCTGCCGTGATGGTGCGACAGTCAGGTACAATGAGGGTAGGCCCTGGTCAGGTTTTTACCTTTGGACTTAGTTGTTTATCTGGAACTTTTTCTCTCAAGTGAGGCCTCTCATCAGGCCAGGTTTGGTGTCGATGACAGCGGCTTCGTTCAGCACAAGGTCTCGGTGAAATCCTGAAAGCCTTGAACTCCGAAGCTTTCAGCTGGATGAGTCTGAAATTCAGGTTGGGTCACGGTTCAATGTCAGCAGTTTGACTCTCAATGACAGGTTGGTCCACTTATGGAGCTTTAGCAAAAAATATACAAACTTCTCCAAACTTCTTGAGATAGTTCCATAAGGTCCTTTTTGGGTTTCAAAGTGTTCACAATACAAATCCAAGGTTACAGAAGCTCTGAGTTGCTCCTTAGGATGTTGGGACTAAGTTTCCCACTATGTACCTCTCCAAGGGCCATATGTATCAAGCAAATTCGCATTCGCTAAGGCCGAAATTCGCAGAATTTCAGCCTTTGCGAATGCGAATTTGCTAAATGGAATGTATTAAGCAAAATGTGGTGCAAAATAAGGAATCGCAAAATTTACGATTCCTTATTTTGCAATTGCATTTAAGGAATCGCAAATTTTGTGATTCCTTAAATGCCATGTATGTAGCAAAAAAAACTAGCAAAATGTCCTTAAGGAATCGCAAATTACCACCAACTAAGTTGCAAATTCCTTGAAAAATGCACATTTTTGCATTTTTCAAATTGCCATGTGACGCACATACATGCCCATAGGGCATGCATGTGCACCACATGTGCACCCATGCATATTTCAGGGGTGCAACAGGGTATCCTTTGGACACCCCTGCACCCTTGAAATTATTCTCAATTTGCGATTAGCAAATTGCGAATCGCAAATTGAGAATAACTTCCCATTCATTCCTATGGGCCTCCTGGCCCATAGAAATGAATGGGAAAGTATTCCTTAATTGCGATTCGCAATTTGCGAATCGCAATTAAGGAATTTTAAGTAATCGCAAAAAAGTACGATTTTGTACATACATATTCATTTGCGATTCTCAAATAGCGATTTCTTAAAAATCGCTATTTGGGAATCGCAAATGCGTATCTTGATACATATGGCCCCAAATCCTTTAAAGTCCAACTGAAGGTGGTTAGCTGGTTTCTCTGTGCTGGAGATAATGCAGATGAAGCTCTTTTAACCTGCTGCTTTCAGGGAGTCGACTCCTTCACTTTTTAAAGCAAGGCAAAGTCCTTAAGGCTGTACTTCCAAAGTGTGCAGCAGGCGCAGTGATTCAGATTGCAGTCCTCTTGGTGCGGGCCAGGGTTCCAGCAGGGCACTCCTTGTTCTTCTTCATGTAGTTTCAGACAGGGATCTGGGTTGCTGGGCAGCTCTCCTATATTTATCCAGTGTCCTTAGCTGACAAGCAGGGGGGGGGGGTACTTCTGACCAATGGGGTACAGTGTGCCACCCAGAAGTATCACATCTCTCTCTAAAGTGTTGCATACTCTTGTCCCAGAAGGCACTCTACTTTAAAATCCAAAATGGAGAAACTCTCTCGTGGAGGTTAGGATCTGGCCAGGCCAACCCACTGGTGTGGCAAACTTTCCCTAACAGTCCCCTTCTAGCCCTACTGCTCATTCAATTACTGGTGCTCCTGTCTGGCTGGGGGGTGGGGGATGTCTGTGTCCTGTCCTGCCCTCTTTGAAGATCAGTTGGGCTACTCCGTGCCCACCCTGCCTCTTCTCTGCAGCTGCAGATCTCCTCCCCCCAGATGTCTCCGTTGTCTCAATGCAGCCACTTCACACCTCATCAGAGCAGTCTGGCTCAGTCAGTGAAAGGCTGGCCAATCAGGAGAGGCTGCTGGATGGCTGGATTTTGGCTCATCCGAAAAGCATGCTTTAGAACTTCTTTTCTGTAATAGTTGTAATAAATCTACCAGTGGCCTAGCAAGAGGGGGCGGTTCGCCCCTGGGGCACGTGTTCTGGGGGTGGCGGCCTCCCCCCCACCAGCGGCCGTCGTGGGGTGGCAAAGTCAGGTCAGGAGTCATCATTCCCCCCATCCCCCGCTCTTACATTCAGCCGCCACAGGCAGCATAAGGCCCAGCTACGCCACTGAATCTAAAATTTGCAAGTTGTTGGATTTATCATAACTATTCTTTTAAGATTTTTAATTATATTTAGGTCACTCCTATCAATAGTTAAACGTTATTAAATTATTACTATGTTAGCCTACGGAGCTAATGTGCTACAAAGGGAAAAAACTAAATTGGCAGGTTTTCCCTCACCTGGGCATATAATACATCTTTTAAAATGCCCCTGATTAGTTTTCCATAACACCCTACCCGTGGAGCACCTGGGGAAGACCTTAGGGGTAATTTATATGTAAAAATAAGGTAGTTTAAGACTTTGGACGTACCTTTAATTTCAAAGACGAATTTGCATATAATTTAATTTTAAAAGCAGCTGCAAAGCAGGGCTGACTTTTAAAATGACAGAAGGTAACACAGCAGTGCACTCTTCAGCGCATTAAATCTGCTGGGCCTCTAAACCTACATGCCCTACCATATTCTTGAGGCTTATGGGTAGGATGTCATGCCAATTGTATTTAAACCTAATTACCATATCCCTTTTACACAGAGCAGAGCATAGGCCCTGGGCCTGGTTAGCAGAGCTCAGGGTGTACTCAGAGTCAGTTAAAACCAGAATCAGTCAAAAAATGTGGGTGACCAGGGCAGAAAGCATGACTTTCTCACACTGCCTCTGCTAAATCTGGGCTTGCATCTAAATACACGGGGGATCTTAAGTAACAGGCATGCTCATTCATGTAACCCAAACCTGCTGCAGTGTAAAGCAAAGCAGTTCAAAAAAGTGGTCAAAAGTGGGCATAACTATAGTAAATCTGGACTAAATTGTACAGTGTGCAACTTCACCCCTGGGTATCTTCATGGGTAGCCATGCTTTTCTGAAAACACCCCTATATTCAGTGCTTAATTTGAGCCGGTGTTTGCTGGTGCTCATCCCCAATCCTTACTTATGGCAATACACCACATGGTGGAGCACTTTTTATATTTTTTACATGAGCCAATAGTGTGTTTATTGATTAAATACACCTAACAAATTACTAACACCCACCATCCAGCCCATTCTTTGTGCGGCCTGGACTAGCCTGAATTGTAAAGCTTGTAGGAATGCAATGGTTGGTAGTTGTGTTATCACTGGCATTGGCAGCTCTGGCAGTGGCAGAGGGTAAACCAAGCTGCCGTGGTCACCTGAGAAGGCCCCTGGCACTTACTTGTTTACAGATGAAGGCCTATCAATATGTCTCAGCTCAGCATGCCACTGACACTTCCCCAGCCCTACCGGCCTTTTTGATATGTTAGCATGGGAAGCCCTACAGCCCAGCACACCCCACTTCACTGTCAGATTAACCCTCCACGTGGCGTTTACATCTCGGCTCACCAGCCTCCGGAGGCAGATGTGTTTGCTGACACTACAGTATCTCACCGGGCACTAAAATCAAATCACTCTATCCAGGTCTGAAGAATGATAAAACATAACAATGTTCACTGCATCAAAAACAAAGTGCCTTGAAATGTGTCAGATATAATGACATCCAAGGGCACAGGGGCAGGAGAATGCACTGACAGAAGTTAAACTGGGCCTTATTTTCCACTGGCTGTCTCAAGGTGACCTCTATTCACAGCTTACATTAGGGGTCAGCAGAAATAATAAACAAGCATTGACAAAGCCAATAGGTTTGACTTTTTTATGGTGCATGCACACAAAGGCAAACATTGCAATGTGAATATTACGCCTGGACAGAATTTTGGTAATTCTGCGTTACTCTTTGTTGCAGAATTACTGATAATTACACGATTACTCCTGCTTGCATAATTTAGAGTAATTTGGGGGAAACAATCCTATGAACAGAGCACATTTAGTAAGCAGTCAATCCTGCTAACTATTCATGGTCTGCTACATTTTTGTGAATAATGCACCTTCGTGTCTGCTTTCGACTCAAGGGTGTATTTTGAGTAGGGGTGGGCGGGCAGCTACGCTCCGTCCACGGAGCATGCGTAGTGCCGTCTGCTACGCATTTTGCGGTGCGGGCGTAGTAGCCGGCACTACGCATGCTCCGTGGACGAGCGTAGCTGGCCCGCCACCCGCCTCCCTCCCGCCCTCAGTAAATACCCCCTTCAATGTTTAAATAAGTTTAAAACCACTTACCTGGTCCGCGCGCGTCCCGGGGCTCCCTCGTCTTTTTCAGTGCGCGTCTTGAACCCTAATGCGCATGCGTGGCCGCCCACGCATGCGCATTTCTCGCTAGAAATGCGCGGGCGGCCACGCATGCGCATTAGGGTTCAAGACGCGGGCACTGAAAGAGACGAGGGAGCCCCGGGACGCGCGCGGACCAGGTAAGTGGTTTTAAACTTATTTAAACATTGAAGGGGGTATTTACTGAGGGCGGGAGGGAGGCGGGTGGTGCGTAGTGGGGCTACGCGAAGTGCGCAGGTGGGCGAAGTTTCTTGCCCACTTTGCGTAGCTTCGCGAAGCCCCACTACGCTCACTACGCCCAGGGTTAATTTTGAGCCTCGGCGATAGTGCAAAATGCCGGTAGTAAATTAGTGGAAAATCATGCCCCAAGAGCACATTTAGCGAGCGGCCTAACAAGCCTACCAATCAGTAGATGGGGAAAAATCACAGAAGCAGATTGGGGCAGAGCCGTCTGCACGGATCATCCCAACCCCACAGACAACATCAACAAGGTCATCACCAACTTCATCAACTGGATCAGCAACTGCTCCGACTCCCTCACATCTATCAAACCCAACAATCAAACAAGGACCAAAAAATTTGCAAGCTTGCCGACAAAGTAACTTCAAAGCTCCAGCCAGAGAGAAAACAGAGAGCCAGCTACCAAGCCACTGACAGAACCACCCACAAAGCTGCACTCTGGCATTAACACAGCAACTATGAAACATCAAGAACAGAGGGATAGCCAACCGCATCAAAGGAAGCTCCAACAGCTGCAAGTAGATCTCCCGATTGTCAAATACTTCACCACACCCTCAGCTCCCATCCACAACATCAGCCCTTCAAAGAACTCTGCTAGAACCTAAAAACCTTTCACAATAAACATCTACAGCAACTTCTCACTCCAACCTTACCCTAGCGAACTCATCGCAGCCTACTCATTATACACCAAGAGGCCATCTTGACAAAATAGACAATCCTCACCAGAGACAACACAGCAGAAATCATGCGGACAATAAACTCAAGTTTTTCAATGGATCCATTCCCCTACCAAATCTAACAGACAATGTATCCTGAGCTAATCATTCAAAACCAGAGTCCTCAGACACAAGAGGATCTTCTCAGTCTTCTTTTTTATTTTTCCAACACTTCTTCAATGCAAAGGTCTAGCCGTCAACATGTGGTTCATCTTATGAGGCGTAAGCCAAAGACTTCCTCAGGGTTAATTTATCATAAAAACCTTATCAAATGACGAGCAACATGAAAGCAGGAGTAATTCAGTTTATGTAATAAGTGTTCAAATTATGTCAATTCCCAATTAGAGTACGGGAATATACAATCACTCCAAGTATTATCGCCTATTCATAGTTGCTCCAAAGTAAAAAGTGTGGTTCGGTAACACAGTATCGGCTAGGTGGCGTCTAGCAAGCCCTGAGGAAGTCTTTGGCTTACGCCTCATAAGACGAAACACGTGTTGGCGGCTAGACCTTTGCATTGAAGAAGTGTTGGAAAAATAAAAAAGAAGACTGAGAAGATCATTTTGTGTCTGAGGACTCTGGTTTTGAATGATTAGCTCAGGATATATTGTCTGTTGTGTTTAAATTGGTATGGTTTTCCATACCATCTGGTGAACGGTGGATAGCCGTCACCTTATCCTTTGAGCTACAATTACTTGGATTGTTTTTACTGTTTCACAACTGTGTGCAAATGTCACTCAGTTTAACCCTACCAAATCTATCTGGGAGCACCTCTAATCAGCACTGCCCTCACCCACATACTCAACATCTCCATCGCGTCTGATGTATTCCCAAATGACTGGAAACATGCAGAAGTCAACGCCCTCCTCAAGAAACCTTCAGCAGACACAAACCAACTGAGCAACTTCTGACCCATCTCCCTACTCTCCTATCCAGCTAAAGTGATTGAGAAGGCCGTCAACAATCAATCCTCAACCCACCTCAAGACTCATCACCGGCTGGACAACCTCAAATCAGGATTCAGAAAGAGGAGCAGCACCGAAACAGCACTCATAGCAGCCCCCAATGAAATCGGACCATCTTAGACCAAGGAGAAACCGCAGGTCTCATCCTGCTTGACCTCTCCGCAGCCTTCAACACTGTCTCCCACAACACCCTCATCAGAAGAGTCCATGAGATTGATATCCAAGGATCAGCACGCAACTTGATCTGCTCCTTTCTCTCAGGAAGAACCCAAAATGCAAGACTGCCACACTTCACTTCAGAGACCAGGAACACGATCTGGGGAGTTCTCCAGGGATCATCTTTCAGTCCCACCCCCTTCAATATCTACATGACACCACTTGCCAACATCATCCGATCCCAAAACATTACCATAATCTTCCATGCTGACGACACCCAACTAATCCTCTTATTGACGGACAAGACAAACACCACCAGAACTAACTGCACTAACTGCATGACCATGGTAGCAGAGTGGATTGAGAACCACCTGTCTGTAGAACAACTCCAACAAGACGGAAGTACTGATCTTGTAAAATAAAACCTCCTCATGGGACTCCGCCTGGTGCCCTTCGGAGCTAGGACTAACACCTACCGACCTCCCACAAAATCTGAGAATCATTTTAGACAATAAGCTCAACATGATGGCACAAATTAACACAGTGAGCACCCCCTGTTTCAACATCCTATGCATGCTATGAAAGATCTTCAAGTGGCAGCCACATAAAAACTCATAAGGACATCACACAAGCACTCATCACAAGCAAACCTGACTACAGCAATGCACTCTATGCCAAATCTCCAAGCAATTCCTACTCAGACTCCAAAACACACCCACACAACTTATTCTCAACCTCCCATGCCTCCCCTACATTGCACCTCACCTCAAGGATCTTCCCTGGCGATCCATTCACGAGGGATGCCAATTGAAACTTCTCACGCACACACACGAAGCCTAAACCAACACTATACAATCATACTTGAACAGCCTCATACATGTTCACCAGCCTGACAGACACCTACGCTGCATCTCACACTCACTTGCACGCACACCCCAAATTCATAAGAGCAGAACAGGATGTCCTTCATTCTCCTACATCACACCCAAAACATGGAATGACCTCTCTCAACACATCAGAGCTTCCTCCTCACCTCTTGAGTTCAGCAAGAAACTGGAGAGCTAGCTCTTCAAATAGCTCCTCTGGGCACTACATGTCTACACACCTGCTCAAGCGCCTGGTTACACTCACAGGTGATTAGTGCACCATACTATTGCCATAGCATAACTATTTGTGTCCTTGCATTTAGCGCTATTTCTTAGCACAAAATGCATCCTTTTTTGCGCTAAGAAATATCGCTAAATGCAGAATTACTCTTCTCATGCAATTCCACATAATCTTGCAGAATTCTTTGGTAATTATGTGTGATTACACTACATGGAATTACACAAGTTACACCCACACCTAGTAAATACACAGGTATCAGCACAACTTCAGCCATGAATTTACATGCAAATTACACACCAAAGACACCCACACCTGAACACTGCCTTCATGCAACCTTTTTCACAGAGCAAAAATATAGAGCCACCACGGTGTACAAACAGCAGTTGTATAGGTCACCAGACTTACATGCCCCTATATATGAAGACCAACAGACAGAGTCATACCCATAAACATAGAAGCACATCAGACATGCACACGTTGACATAGCCCGCACATGCCTGTTCATATAGACAGCAACACACCGATTGACATCAATGGTCACACAATCACATCTCCAAAATACTCACACAAACGGATAACCAGACCTACCTGCACGCATACACACAGATCAAAACACCTAAGAGCTTCCATGCTCTCAGACCCACAGATCACCAGACGTACAGGTACCCATTCAAACAGAATACAAGACCAACCGATACCCTTTCACACAGACCATCAGACCTACAGGCACCCATTCACGCAGACCACCAGACCTACAGGTATTCATTCACACAGGTCACCTGATCTACAGGTATCCATTCACACAGATCACCAGTGTTGGACAGGCCACATGAAGGGCCGCTCTCCCCCGGCCCAACCAGGCCCGAACCAGCCACGCAAGTACCACACACCACCATTGCCCGTCCACCGTCCCCGCAGGGACCCCTACACTCGAACCTGTTGACCGCGTAGGCCGACCCACTACCGGCCTGCGCGCCCATCCTGGGCGCCATCTTGGACACTCCACCACGAGGCCGCCGGGCCCCCGATCGACCTCAACCCTGGGCCTGGCCAGGCCTCAGACATTCCGGCACCAACATCCACCCAGGAGGTGAGCGGGCTACTTGGTCAGTCAATGGGAGCAAGAGGTGTCGATGGCTCTCCCCCGCCAAGTACCGCTCGCCCATCGCCTCCCCGGGCGCTGGCTCCACCCCCCTGCTGGGTGTCTGAACCCCCTCATCCCGGACCTCCCGACCTCCAAGTGCGAGGGTCCGGACATCAAAGCACACCAGCCCTATAACTGGGGCAGCTCCAGAGCAGGACGGGAGTTGTATCTTGGAGTCGAGAGACGCAAAGAAGAACTCATCCTTGACGGACTACTGGCGCTGCCGTAGCTCTGTCTTGTGCACCTTCGTCTTGCCTGCTGGCGCTGCCGCGGCTTTGGGAACCACCCTATCCTTCATCGTCGTCGGGACCTGCTGGCGTGGCCGCGGACCGTTGTAACCACCACCTTCATCGGGACCTGCTGGCTCTGCCGCGGACCGTCGTCTTCCTTCATCCATCTCGGGACCTGCTGGCTCCGCCGCGGCCCGTTCATCTACACCCCCGAGCTCGAGGATTGAGAGCTATTGCCATCTTTTTAGTAACAAGACTGTCCCGCTACCCTCTTCCCAAACAGAGACCAGAATAGAGGGGACCCCTGAGTCCAGACCTCCTTGTACCATTCTACCGTACTTGAAGAATTCCCTATAAAGTATCGTTGAACTTTATCCTTGTGTGGTGTCCGTCTGTGGGGGGGAAGTTACTTGTCTGTACGATTCGCTGGAGACGGCTCTCCCCGGAGACCTCCCCCCTTATCCTCGGCCGACCCTCCCGGTCCGTCTAACATTGGTGGCCAGCGACGGGATACGAATCACCGCATAAACCGTACAGAGAGTAGCTCACCCCACGGCGAATCACGATGTCAACTAAAGACAGCGGATCAACGGAGAAATTCCAGATGGAGAAATTGGACGAGTACAGCCATCGTGAACTTAAACAGTTCTGTATCGAATTAGGTATCGCTACCACCGGACTAAATACCAAAGATGACTTTAAGCAGGCCCTGGAATCTTGGGCAGAAACCGGGGCTGCCGGAACCCCCGATCAAGACATCGCAGCACAAACCCCCATGGCCCCTGAGGAACGAAGAACGGGTCTCTCGCCAGACGAGATCCAGGAACGAGAAAGAACCCGACTACACGAGCTGGAAATGGCCCGGCTCAAAATGGACGTTGAACTAAAGTTGGCCGAACAGAAAATCAACTTAGAGCACCTGCGTCTCCGGGAAGAAAGAGAGGAGAAACAGAGACAAAGGGAGCTCGAGGAAAAGAAACTGGCATATGAACATGAGCGGAAATTAGCTGAAATCGACCTACGCAAACAGAATAAAGAAGCAGGGGTGCCCGAGCAACCCCACACTCCAGGGGCAACAGAGAAGAAGGTACACATCCCCAAGGATGTCGTTCGAGAATACTTCCGAGAGGACGACATCCAGCAATGGTTTAAGGCCTATGAAATCGCTATGACTGCACACCGGATCGATAGAAGCGATTGGGGGGCCGGTCTGTGGGGGAGATTCCTCAATGAGGGCCGCGACGCCCTGCTGCAACTCCCGGACCACCAGATGACCTCCTATGACCATATGAAAGCTGCACTCCTCACCCGCTATGGCCTCACACCCGAGATGTACCGTCAGAGGTTCCGAGACTGCACCCGCATCCCAGGTACAACTTGGGTGGACTATGTCAATTACTTTAGCCGAGCCTTCGAGGGCTGGATCAAAGGAAGCAAGGTCACAACCTACGAACAACTGTTCAATCTTATGGTATGGGAGCATCTGTCGAACAATTGCTTCATTGAACTTCGCCAGCACCTCCTCGACAGCAAGTTAACGGATCCCCGGCAGCTCGCAGCCGAAGCAGACCGGTGGGAGATCACCAGAGTGAGTCGAAATGGGTCCTCCGAACAGAACCGGAACAACAATGGTCAGCACCGTCCCCGAGGAGGTGGAGGCCAAGGACGCGGAAGAAGCAACGCTCCGGTCACCCCCACTACCAGCCCCACCCCCCCGGCCAACCGGGGCAGCACCCCAGCGCGACCGGGACATCGAACCAATGTTACCTGCCATCGATGCCAACGAGTCGGACACTATGCAAACGACCCAAACTGCCCCCAGTACCAGAGCCCAAGACCCCGCCAAGTAGCCGCTGCTGCTCTGGGGGAGGAACAGATCTCAGAGGAACAAGAAGAATATGAACAGGAACACCAAGAATGGGAGCCAGCCGCCATGGCTCTCGCCTGCCTAGGGGGGAGAGACATGGTCCCGCGGGTCCCCCTACCCGCTAATACCCAGAAGTACAGTCAATGGGTGGGCATCAATAGACGCCGGGCTGAAGCCCTTCGTGACACTGGGGCCAGTGTAACAGCCGTCCGCTGTCACCTGGTGACCCCCGAACAATACTTACCAAACATTCTCTGCCCTGTACGTTCAGCCGATAACTCAGAAAGTCTGTGTCGGATGGCCTGCGTCCCCTTCGAATGGGGAGGGGTCTCCGGCATGTTGAAGGTGACGGTCCGAGATGATGCCCCCGTAGACTGCCTCCTGGGTAATGACCTGGAAAGCTCTCCTTGGGCAGCAGTCGAACGAAAAGAACACCTGGGGATGCTGGGCGTCCCGGACTGGGCGTGCGTCACCACCCGGTCCATGACCGCCCGTGCCAACACCCGCCCAGAGGAACTCGAATGGCCGGCGCCACCGCCTCCGGTCGCCCCCGCCGAAACCACCGACCGTGACGTCCCCCCCGAACCAGCTCAACCTCCAGACCTCGCTAACCTCGACCAGTGGCCTCAAGAGGGGGGGCCCACGCAAGAACAATTTCGCCAAGAACAAAAGACCTGTCCCTCCCTCGAGGGACTCCGCCAGCAAGCACTGGCCCAAAGCGCAGGGGATACCTCCGGAACTCACTGGGTCTACTGGGACAATGATCTGCTGTACAGTGAGCAAAGAATCGCGGAGCTGGGGGCCAGCCGAGTCCTAGTGGTACCCCTCCGTTTTAGAGACTTTCTGCTAAACCTGGCCCACGATGTCCCCCTGGCAGGACACTTGGGTCAAGACAAAACCTATAGCCGCCTGGTGACCCACTTCTTCTGGCCCAAAATGAGGGACAATGTACACCAGCATTGCCGATCTTGCCCCACGTGCCAAGCCAGTGGGAAGAGCGGCCGCAAACTGAAAGCCCCCCTGCAACCTTTTCCCGTGGTCACCACCCCGTTCGAGAGGGTCGGAATCGATATCGTAGGGCCCCTGGACCCGCGCACAAAACAAGGCCATCGATTCATCCTGGTGCTAGTGGACCACGCCACCCGCTACCCGGAGGCTGTCCCCCTGCGGACTGTGACAGCCCCGGTAGTCGGCCGGGCTCTGATGGGGATCTTCTCCCGGGTAGGCTTCCCCCGGGAGGTCGTCAGTGACAGAGGCACGAACTTTATTTCGAAATATATGAAATCTCTCTGGCAACAGTGCGGGGTTACCTACCGGTTCACGACCCCCTATCACCCTCAAGGAAACGGCCTCGTTGAGCGGTTCAACCGCACGCTCAAAGGGATGATCGGGGGGTTGGAAGAGCCCCTCCGTCGCCAGTGGGATGTGCTGCTGCCGTGCCTCCTCTTCGCATATCGAGAGGTTCCCCAGAAGTCCCTGGGCTTCAGCCCATTTGAACTGCTATATGGACACCCCGTGCGCGGGCCGCTCAGCCTAGTTAAGGAAGGCTGGGAGATGCCCCCGCTAAAGAACCCACCAGATGTTTTCCACTACCTCCTAACACTCCGCAACCAGACCCGGCGATTCCGAGAACTAGCAAAAGCCAACCTAGAGGCCAGTCAAGAGGACATGAAAAGGTGGTATGACCGGAATGCCTCCTCCATCGAATTTGAACCTGGGCAACAGGTATGGGTGATGTCCCCCACCGAACCTTGCGCCCTACAAGACAAGTGGACAGGGCCCTTCAAAGTGGTCGAGCGCAAGGGTCCGGCTACCTATCTCATCGACTTGGAATCTTCCCGGAACCCCCTCCGGGTCCTCCACGCTAACAGACTGAAACCGCACTTTGTACGGACAGAACTCAGCCTCCTGATGGCCACAGACAATGGGGCTGAAGAGGACTCCGAGCCCCTCCCGGACCTCCTACGAACGCGGGAGAAAGACGGTTCCGTAGAGGGGGTCCGACTCTCAGAGGCCCTCACCCGAGAGCAACACCAGGAGTGCCAAGTTCTCCTGTCACAATTCGCCAGCCTGTTCTCCCTCACCCCAGGTGTCACTTCCTGGTGTACGCACGATGTGGACACGGGGGACAGCCCCCCTATCCGCCACCGGGCCTACCGCGTGCCAGATCGGGTACGGGCCTGCATCCAGGAGGAAGTAGCCAAAATGCTCACGCTCGGGGTCATCGAGCCCTCAGACAGCCCCTGGGCCAGCCCGGTAGTACTGGTCCCCAAAGCAGCCGCCCCCGGCACCACACCAGAACTCCGGTTCTGCGTCGACTACCGGGGCTTGAATGCGGTCACCAGGACAGACGCACATCCCATCCCCCGGGCAGATGAACTAATCGACCGCATGGGAGCTGCCCGCTACCTCAGTATCTTCGACCTGACGGCGGGCTACTGGCAAATCGGCCTCACACCCCGGGCACAAGAACGTTCTGCCTTTTCCACTCCCGATGGCCATTACCATTTCACAGTCATGCCCTTCGGCATGAAGAATGCCCCAGCAACCTTCCAACGGCTCGTCAATCAGGTCCTGGCGGGGCTCGAAGGATTCAGCGCCGCCTACCTAGACGACATCGCTGTATACAGCAACCAGTGGTCCGAGCACCTCCACCACCTCCGAGCAGTGCTGCACGCCCTTCAGCAAGCTGGCCTCACGATCAAGGCCAGCAAATGTCAAATTGGGCAAGGGTCTGTAACCTACCTCGGGCACCAGGTGGGAAGCGGCCTGGTGGCCCCTCTGCAGCTAAAAATTGCCGCCATCCAGTCCTGGCAGCCCCCCATTACCCAGACCGAGGTACGAGCCTTCCTGGGCCTCACGGGCTATTACCGAAGGTTCGTGAAAGACTATGGTACTATCGTGAGGCCCCTCACAGAGCTCACGTCAAAAAATCAGCCCCAGAAAGTCAACTGGACCCCAGAGTGTCAAGCTGCATTTGAACAATTGAAAGCCGCCATGTGCTCCGCCCCTGTGCTCCAGGCCCCCGACTACAGCCGGGAGTTCATCGTCCAGACGGATGCCTCCGACCATGGCATTGGGGCAGTCCTGTCTCAAGTGAACACCGAAGGCCGTGATCAGCCGGTGGCCTTCATCAGCCGGCGACTCCTACCACGGGAACAACGCTGGAGCACCATAGAGAGGGAGGCCTTCGCGGTGGTATGGGCCCTCAAGAAGCTCCGGCCCTACCTTTTTGGCACACCCTTTCGGGTACAGACCGACCACCGACCCCTGCAGTGGCTGATGCAGATGCGGGGGGAAAACCCGAAGTTACTACGCTGGTCCATCTCCCTACAAGGGATGGACTTCACAGTTGAACATCGGCCTGGGTCAGATCACGCCAACGCAGATGGCCTGTCCCGGTTCTTCCGCCTCGACGAGAAGAGTCCCCAAGAGAATGGGTAACTCTCCCCGCCTTCAGCTGGGGGGGACGCATGTTGGACAGGCCACATGAAGGGCCGCTCTCCCCCGGCCCAACCAGGCCCGAACCAGCCACGCAAGTACCACACACCACCATTGCCCGTCCACCGTCCCCGCAGGGACCCCTACACTCGAACCTGTTGACCGCGTAGGCCGACCCACTACCGGCCTGCGCGCCCATCCTGGGCGCCATCTTGGACACTCCACCACGAGGCCGCCGGGCCCCCGATCGACCTCAACCCTGGGCCTGGCCAGGCCTCAGACATTCCGGCACCAACATCCACCCAGGAGGTGAGCGGGCTACTTGGTCAGTCAATGGGAGCAAGAGGTGTCGATGGCTCTCCCCCGCCAAGTACCGCTCGCCCATCGCCTCCCCGGGCGCTGGCTCCACCCCCCTGCTGGGTGTCTGAACCCCCTCATCCCGGACCTCCCGACCTCCAAGTGCGAGGGTCCGGACATCAAAGCACACCAGCCCTATAACTGGGGCAGCTCCAGAGCAGGACGGGAGTTGTATCTTGGAGTCGAGAGACGCAAAGAAGAACTCATCCTTGACGGACTACTGGCGCTGCCGTAGCTCTGTCTTGTGCACCTTCGTCTTGCCTGCTGGCGCTGCCGCGGCTTTGGGAACCACCCTATCCTTCATCGTCGTCGGGACCTGCTGGCGTGGCCGCGGACCGTTGTAACCACCACCTTCATCGGGACCTGCTGGCTCTGCCGCGGACCGTCGTCTTCCTTCATCCATCTCGGGACCTGCTGGCTCCGCCGCGGCCCGTTCATCTACACCCCCGAGCTCGAGGATTGAGAGCTATTGCCATCTTTTTAGTAACAAGACTGTCCCGCTACCCTCTTCCCAAACAGAGACCAGAATAGAGGGGACCCCTGAGTCCAGACCTCCTTGTACCATTCTACCGTACTTGAAGAATTCCCTATAAAGTATCGTTGAACTTTATCCTTGTGTGGTGTCCGTCTGTGGGGGGGAAGTTACTTGTCTGTACGATTCGCTGGAGACGGCTCTCCCCGGAGACCTCCCCCCTTATCCTCGGCCGACCCTCCCGGTCCGTCTAACAACCAGGCATCCAGGTACCCATTCACACAGACCACCAGATCAACCGATACTCATTCACACAGGCCAGCAGACCTGCAGGTATTCATTCACACAGATCACCAGACCTACAGGTACCCATTCACACAGACCACCAGATCAACCGATACCCATTCACACAGGCCAGCAGACCTGCAGGTATTCATTCACACAGATCACCAGACCTACAGGTATTCATTCACACAGGTCACCTGATCTACAGGTATCCATTCACACAGATCACCAGGCATCCAGGTACCCATTCACACAGACCACCAGATCAACCGATACCCATTCACGCAGACCACCAGACCTACAGGTATTCATTCACACAGGTCACCTGATCTACAGGTATCCATTCACACAGATCACCAGGCATCCAGGTACCCATTCACACAGACCACCAGATCAACCGATACCCATTCACGCAGACCACCAGACCTACAGGTATTCATTCACACAGGTCACCTGATCTACAGGTATCCATTCACACAGATCACCAGGCATACAGGTACCCATTCACACAGACCACCAGATCAACCGATACCCATTCACACAGGCCAGCAGACCTGCAGGTATTCATTCACACAGATCACCAGACCTACAGGTATTCATTCACACAGGTCACCTGATCTACAGGTATCCATTCACAACCGATAGCCATTCATGCAGACCACCAAACCTATGGGTACCCATTCATGCAGGCCACCTGACCTACAGGTACCAATTCACACAGACCACCAGACTTACGGGTACCCATTCACACAGGCAAGCAGACGCACAGGTACACATTCACGCAGGCCACCAGATCTACCAGTACCGATCCTCATAGACCACCAAACCTAAGGGTACCCATTCACACAGGCCACAAGACCTACAAGTACCCATTAACACAGGCCACAAGATCTACAGGTACACATTCACACAGGCCATCAGACATACATGTACCAATTCAGACAGGCCACCAGATCTACAGGTACCCATTCACATAGGCCACCAAACCTATGGGTACCCATCCTAATATACACCAACCCTAAGGGTACCCATTAATGCAGGCCACCAGACATACATGTACCCATTCACACAGACCACCAGACCCACAGGTACCCATTCACGCAGACCAACCAAATCTACGGGTAAACATTGATACAGGCCACCAGACCCACAGGTCCCATTCTCATAGGCCACCAGATCTACAGGTACCCATCCACGAAGGCCACCCAGGTACACATTCTCACAGGCCATCAGACGTACAGGTACCCATTCACGCAGGCCACCCAGGTACCCATTCACACAGACCACCAGACGTCCAGGTACCTATTCCCACAGGCTGCCAGTGCTACCACAACTCATTCACACAGCCCACCAGACGTACAGGTGCCCATTCACACAGATCACCAGACCTACAGGTACCCATTTATACAGGCCACCAAACCTAAGGGTACCCATCAACCATTCACACAGACCACCAGACCTCCAGCTACCTATTCACACAGATCGCCAGAGCTACCGCTACCCGTTCACACAGTCCACCAGACTTACCGGTACCCATTCACAAAGACTCCCAGAGCTAGAGGTACCCATTCACACAGACCACCAGACCTACGGGTACCGATTCACACAGACCACCAGACCTACGGGTACCGATTCACACAGACCACCAGACCTACGGGTACCCATTCACACAGACCACCCGACCTACGATTACCCATTCACACAGACCACCAGACCTACGGGTACCGATTCACACAGACCACTCAGACCACCAGGCCTAGGGGTACCCATTCACACAGACCACTCAGACCACCAGACCTAGGGGTACCCATTCACACAGACCACTCAGACCACCAGGCCTACGGGTACCCATTCACACAGACCACTCAGACCACCAGGCCTACGGGTACCTATTCACACAGACCACTCAGACTACCAGGCCTACGGGTACCCATTCACACAGACCACCAGACCTACGATTACCCATTCACACAGACTCCCAGACCTACGATTATTCATTCATTCAGACCACCAGACCTATGGGTACCCATTCACACAGACCACCAGACCTACGGGTACCCATTCACACAGACCACTGTATCGATGGGCACACATGCACATCTACAGATACATGAACCCATGCTCACCACCCAGTACACACAGACCAGCCCCACAGGACACACTTACATTCTGAGAGAACACAGGACGCATAGACAGGACAGGAGTTGGAATCATGAAAACAGAGCGGCAGAAGTGGAGGTTGAAAGGTTTTTAATTGGTTCTGCGGTGATTCAAACCACTTGTTCCTTCAATATTGAGCCCCTTGGGCAGAAAGGCTCATCTGAGTTGGAGAAAGTAGTGAATTGTCATCACTCATTCAATCTTTGCCATTTCTTGAAAAATCCCTTCTACTGGGCCATGGCATACTCCAGTTTCCATTCCCATCCAATCCTTGGCTTCTTTGCAGTGAACAGTCGTCTGTAATAGTGTGGTGCACTCTGAGTGACACTCCACCAGGGGCCTCTTTAGAGCAATGACAGATCACAACACAAACACTGCACAGCAAGGTTTATTTAGCAAAATATTGAGATAAAACGAGTCAATCTGATTAAGGTCAAACGAAGCAAACAAAACTGCAGCTCACATAATGCACGGATTTCTTAACCTCATAGCTGTGTTGAACGTTCAGCACCCAGTGCTGAACGTTCGAATAACGAGCGCTGGCCCGTCGGCCAACGGTCGTGCGCAGCACTGGGGAGGTAGCGTTGCCGTCAGCCGTTGGCCGACGGCAGCGCTTAAGGGGTTAAATGAAATCCCAGGGAGGGAAGAAATTGTATTTAATGTAATGTAAATATTAGCTCGACTCAACGCTCTCAATGACCAAGCAAGTCAACGCCGTCTCCTCCTCCTGCTTCAACACCCTCCGCATGCTCCGTAAAATCTACAGATGAATCCCGACAGATATAAAAAAGACAGTCACCCAGGCCCTCGTCAGCAGCAGGCTCGACTACGGAAACGCCCTCTACGCGGGAGCCCCAACCAAGCTCATCAATCGACTTTAACGCATCCAAAACACCTCGGCACGACTGATCCTCGATGTACCAAAACACGGCCACATCACCCCCCACCTGAGAAACCTGCACTGGCTCCCCGTCAACAAGACGATATCCTTCAAGCTCCTCACCCACACACACAAGGCACTCAACAAGACTGGCCCAGCCTACCTCAACAGACATCTCTCCTTCTACACCCCCAACCGCCAGCTACGCTCCGCCGACCTCTCACTCGCCACTGTCCCTGGCATCTGAAGAACAACCACCGGTGGGAGATCCTTCTCCCACCTCGCCGCCAAGACATGGAACACCCTCCTACTGAGCCTACGACAGATCCAAGACCTGCTGACCTTCAGGAGGATACTAAAGACCTGGCAGTTCGATCAGTAGCGACCCCCACCTACCCTCCCCTTCCAGCGCCTTGAGACCCTCGCGGGTATGTAGTGCGCTTAACAAATGACTGATTGATTGATTGACTGAGCTGCACAGAGCAGTTTGCATGTATCAACTGTACCAAATGTAATTAATATAAAAATAAAGATTTACTACGTACAATTTAAAGTAAGTTTGTTTTCCTTCTCGAAACTTTTTTGCTTAGCCTTGGCATTTTATATCTTGCTGTATACAATACAAGGTTCTATTTTTTCTTTAGTTTTCTTGCCCTTAAACTTTATGTTTTCATTTCGGCAGAGGCCGGGAGGTTTCCTTAGCAATAAACCTTCCTCTTGGGCACTTAAGAGCTGCTGAACATTGAAAGGGATGCTTTGCTAGGACCATAAGCGCTCTAACACTGGGCCTTAGATGCACATGGGATGAGTACCACCCCCCCCCCCATTGGCTGAGTACCATCCCCCGCTTCATTCCTTTTTTATCCCAACAGGATTTGTTTCTCCCGCAGTCACCAATGAAAACTGCAGTGGCACAAACAAATTATAAATTCATATCTATGAGGCGACGCAACGCCACTATGCGCGGCCTTGGCTATGCGTGGCCTTGGATGGCGGACAGATGCGGAGTAAGGGAAGGTGGCGCAAATCGCTGCCTTGCCTTACTCTGCGCTCAGGCGGTATTCTATGGGCATCAATAAGTTTTTCCGCGCAACCTCCATGGGAGCTGACACTTTCCCAGATTTACAAGAGCAAATAAACATGGGGAAGCGCCAAAACCGTACACCTCCGAAGGTGAGGCGCAACGAGGAGAAATATGTTTATTTCTCCTCAACGCCTCTTAGGATCGTGTTTGTGCAGGAAGGAGCCCCTTTCCTCACAAAAACAATCCTGCCTAAAACACATACACTGGCACCACGGTGTCAGGGTGCCTGTGTTGGCGCTAGGCTGCCAAAACGGTGCCAGCGTAGGGGAATGGACAGGAATGCATTGTATTACATAAATACAGTGGGGCAGATTTACAAGGAAGTGCCGCAGCGTGGCAACGCAAGCACTGTGGCTGCGCCAAGCTGCGCCACTTCCAAACCACAGGAATGTGACATATTTACAATAATATGTTGCATTACTGTGCTCTCCCCAGCGCTGTCGTACAAACTGCAGCCATAAGCCGGTGCAGGCACCCTTGCACCATGGTGCATGGATGCCTGCGTCTTGGGGAGATTGTTTTTGTGCAGGAACGGGAACCTTCCTGCACAAAAACAATCACTACAGGGATTTTCCTCTTCCTATGTATGCAGCACGCAATGAAAGAGGAAAAAGCGAAGAGAAATGAAAACATTTAAACTTGTTGCGCCTCGCTACGCCACACCTAGGGTGGCGTAGCATTCAGACGCATTTCCAGATTTACGATTTCTCGTAAATCTGTAGATGTGTCTTGTTCCCTGGGTGTTGCGTGGAACTGAAATGGAGGTACACACAACGTCTCCAGTGACCTGGGGGGACCTATCCCACCTCGCATCATCCCACTGACCCTGGCACGAGCATCTAGGGCGGCTGACCTCACCCAAGAGGCTAGTAAATTCAGCACTGATTGATACATTCATTCATTAGACTCGAGGAGCTGGGTCATTGCATTCACCTGCTCTCTGTCAGATCTTACAAAGGTTGGCCTGGGCTTTTAAAAAAGGCGTGGGGGGCTGAGAGCAGGAAAGGGGGGAGGTAGGTGAGCGCCTGCAGCCTCAGGCAGAGCCCGCGAACCCCCTTAATGTAATCAAGGTATATATTGACACCTTTATTAGTTTACTTTAGTCAGGGGCCGAGGAAGCCTGCCTTCACCCCCTCCACCCCTGAAGACCGCGTCAGAGTACATCAAAGGACAATAAAAGCCACATTAAGGGACGGGCGCCCCATAATTGGATGTGTCTTTTCTGCTGACCCAGCTCAGTGGCAGCACAGTATTGACACGGCTCAGCCTCGTCCTCACCAAGGTGACCTCAGCTCTCAGCCCAGGTACAGTCCAGAGGCTGCGCGCGTGCGCAGAGCCCCCCTGGGGACCACGGGAGGGGACCCGAGGCTCCAGAAGGGACACTTCACGCGCCGTCCTTGTAGGTTTCACCTTAAAGAGAGAATCTCTCCCGCACTCAGAACAATCATAGGCAGTGCCAGCAGGTCTGGATTTAATGTGCTGCAACCTTCACTCAGACAGACACATCTTTACACTCACAGTCACAGCCTGCAGTCACAGAGGCACACACAGTACACACAGACACACTCACCATTCACACAGTCACACTCACACAGTCACAGTCTTTGTCACACAGAGGCACTCACACAATAGTGCCACTCACCATGAACTCCCACAGGCACAACCTTCACTCACCCAGACACACCCATCAATCACACAGTCACCGTCTCTGTGCACATAGGCACATAGGCACTCACATCAGTTACACAGGTCTGACCATCACTCACAGTCACATTAGTGCCACTCACCATGCACTCACACAGCCACATCCTGCACTCACACAGTCACAGCCTCCAGTCACCGAGGCACACCCGGCACTCACACAGACACTCAGCACTCACACAGTCATAGTCTCTGTGCACATATGCACATAGGCACTCACAGCAGTTACACAGGTCTGACCATCACTCACAGTCACATTAGTGCCACTCACCATGCACTCACACAGCCACATCCTGCACTCACACAGTCACAGCCTCCAGTCACAGAGGCACACCCGGCACTCACACAGACACTCAGCACTCACACAGTCATAGTCTCTGTGCACATATGCACATAGGCACTCACAGCAGTTACACAGGTCTGACCATCACTCACAGTCACATTAGTGCCACTCACCATGCACTCACACAGCCACATCCTGCACTCACACAGTCACAGCCTCCAGTCACAGAGGCACACCCGGCACTCACACAGACACTCAGCACTCACACAGTCATAGTCTCTGTGCACATATGCACATAGGCACTCACAGCAGTTACACAGGTCTGACCATCACTCACAGTCACATTAGTGCCACTCACCATGCACTCACACAGTCACAGTCTTTGTGCACAGAGGCACTCGCAGCACTCACACAGTCACAGCCTCCAGTCACCGAGGCACACCCGGCACTCACACAGACACTCAGCACTCACACAGTCATAGTCTCTGTGCACATATGCACATAGGCACTCACAGCAGTTACACAGGTCTGACCATCACTCACAGTCACATTAGTGCCACTCACCATGCACTCACACAGCCACATCCTGCACTCACACAGTCACAGCCTCCAGTCACAGAGGCACACCCGGCACTCACACAGACACTCAGCACTCACACAGTCATAGTCTCTGTGCACATATGCACATATGCACATAGGCACTCACAGCAGTTACACAGGTCTGACCATCACTCACAGTCACATTAGTGCCACTCACCATGCACTCACACAGTCACAGTCTTTGTGCACAGAGGCACTCGCAGCACTCATACAGTCACAGCCTCCAGTCACAGAGGCACACCCGGTACTCACATAGGCATACCCAGAAATCACACAGTCACAGTCTTTGTGTACATAGGCACTCACAACACTCACACAGGCATGCCCATCACTCACACAGTCACATGTGTAACACTCACCATGCACTCACGCAGGCACAACTTTCCCTCACACTGACACATCTACCACTCACCCAGTCACAGCCTGCAGTCACAAAGGCACACCCGGCACTCACACAGTCACTCGGCACTCACACAGTCACAGTATCTGTGCACATAGGCATTTACAGTGCTCACACAGGCATGCCCGTCACTCACTGTTACATTAGTGCCACTCACCATTCACTCACACAGGCACAACCTTCAATCAGACATACACATTTTCTGTTGACACAGTCACAGCCTGCAGTCACAGAGGCACACACAGTGCTGACACAAACACACATGGCACTCACACTAGTGCCACTCACCATGCACTCACACATGTACAACAACCTTCACTCACACAACACATCCATCACTCACACAGTCACAGCCTGCAGAAAGGGGCACACCTGGCACTCACTAGATTCATCCAGCACTCACACAGTCACTGTCTGTTCGTGGAGAGACACTCACACAAGCACGTTCAGTACTCACATAGTAACATCAGTTTCACACAAGTACCGCTCACCATGCACTTAAACAGGCACAACCTTCACTCATACAGACACATCCCCCACTCACACAGTCATAGCCTGCAGTAACAGAGTCACACCCGGCACTCACACAGACAAACCTAGGACTCACACAGCCTCTGCTCTCAGAGGCACTAACAGCACTCACACAGACATACCCAATAGTCACAGTCTCTGTGCACAAAGGCACTTACAGTACTACTAACACAGACACACCCAACACTTACGCCATCACAGTCTGCAGTCACAGAGGCACACTCGGCGCTCACTCAGACACATTCAGCACTCACAGTCTCAGTCTGTGCTCACACAGGCACACCAATCACTCACACGGTCACAATAATGTCACACAAGTGCCACTCACCATGCACTTACACAGGCCCAAACTTCACTCACACAGATATGTCCTCCACTCACACAGTCACAGCCTGCATTCACATATGCATGGTACACTACTATAAACAACCCCTCCTGATGCACTCACCTCAACCTGCACCCACATATTCACTCCCCACAGCCTACCCTCACATTACACATTACAGCCCTGCAATCAGGGGGATTACTTACCATGCACTCACACAGGTACACTGCTCATATTCACTCAGATATGCACAGCTCTCAGTTAACACTCACCCAAAACACTGCTTACCTTGCAAGCAGAATGCATGCCACTCACCGTGCTCACAGGCACAATGTTACCTGTAAACGCATAGAGGCGCATCATCACCCTACACTCATATACGCATATCCTTTATATTGTACTCACAATGCACTTAACTTGCACTCACACAGGCACTCACCTCAACCCACACTCTTGTAGATGCTTCCCTCATACTGCAATCATATAGGCATTCCTTCAGCCTGTCCTCACCATATAAAGCAACGCTTTGCACTTATTAACCTCCCCTCACACTGCTCATCCTCACGCACATAGGCCCTCCTCTCCCTATGCACTCATACAGACACACTGCTCATCTTGCACTCAAAATACACACCACTCACAATCCACAGAGGCACGCCGTTCAGTATAAACTCACAAATTCACACCTTCTACCTTCACTCATATAGACACTTTCCTTATCCTGCACTCACACATGCATGCCACTCACCGGGCATTCGCACAGGCACTCAACTCACAGTGTACTCAAAGAGGTACACCACACACCCACTCACCTCACTCTGCAGTGGCACTGCCTTCAATGAAACATCCCACGTTCACAGAGCCACATTTCTATTTCATAGTGCTTAATTTGTAAAATATTAGGTCCAGGTGCTCAATTATTTTTAGGAGGCCACACCCACTTCCTCTGGCTCCACCCACTTCCCCGACTCCACACACTTCCTCCACTGGCACCACCCACTTACTCTATTGACTCTACCCAAATCCTCAAATGGTGCCTCTGAAAGCCAGATGTAATACCCAATCTGAATTTCAGCAAGGGAGCGTTCCTAAGGTTGATAGGAGGTTCCCCCTATCCCTGAGAAAATGTTGAAAAAATGAATGTAAAAGTGCATGTAAAGCACTATTTTGGAAAAAATTGGCTAAAACAACCAATGCAACTTCTGCAGCGCCACACAGTGGTTAGGGTTGACTTTACTAATTACAATGTATTTCTACACAAACAAACCCTTTTTAGTAAAATTAGAATAGTCAGACTGGGGAAAACATAACTTTCTAATGTACCATCCTGGTTGCCTGTAGCGCTTTGATGGCAGTTCATAGCTCAGTGTGCTAGGTTATAACTTATGAACTGCACAGTAATGAAAGGATCTATGTGACAAAAGCAGCATCCCACAGAGCAGTGTTAGTGTCTGTTGATAAACTCTACCGTTAACCTTATGCTTGCTAGGAGTGTCTTCCAGACTCTGCTGTGAATGGTTGTTTGGATTTTCTGAAGTCACTTGCCACAAACAGTCTCATTAGCAATTTCTCTACAGGTAAGGTTCATTCTCAGGTGTGCTATATACATTTTGCCTGATGCAAAGAATGTGTACCATGCGGATTACAGAACAGTATTTCATGTGCAATGCCCTGGAGAGTTAGATCAGAATTTAGCACTATTGCGGATCGACTGGTGTTGAGAGGACACACATCTAGATTCCTGCCTCATTGCAAGGAGAGTAATTGTGCTGACGCCAAGTATATCAAGGTGTTGATAAAATAAAGAATACTTAAATAGAGAATGTGTGGTTCCTTGCAAGGAGCGGATGAGGGAGAAAGCCATGTGGAGCTGCTAGCTAGTTAACTAATGTTGCGTAGCATGTAACATACATAGCTGCCAAGGTTTCAGATTGCAATGTGTGACATTTTCATAATATCAGTGCAATTACGAGTGACATTTCAACGACTATGAGTGACACTTGGAGAAGTGTGGCTCACTGGTTAGAGCAGCAGACCCTGATGCAGAGGTCTGGCCCGCACCAGGGTTCAATTCCCGCCTCGGCGGGTCTTGGGCTCAATTTCCCCGGACCTGATCATTCTCGCCTCGGTGCCTATTGCAATCATGGAGTCCCACTCTGCAACTCTGGGCAATAGCTTGCTTAATCTCCACACCGGCCCCAACAAGGCTAGGATGCCTGGCTTAACCTTGGGGCGCCCGGGAGTGGGCACCTCACAGGAACAGGCCAGTATGGGTTCTTCAGCGGTATTTGTACAGCGCTTAGAGACCTCTGGATGATAGGCGCTTTACAAATGCAAATTAACATAACATAACACTTTCTCATGAGCAAAATCAAGCAATGACAACGAGGGAAACATATATCAGAAAGTGCACCCATTTGAGCAATGAGAGGGTCTTTAGACCTTTGTGTTCAAACACACGTAGCTAAGCTAAACTAACCGCATTATAACAAATATATAAGCCCATGTCCAACTTTTAGGGGGAAAAGAGATGAGGCGGACAAGATATCACACAGACCATGGCACTGTGAACATCTCAATATAGAAATTCATGTGAGTGGGCAGGATTTCTTTACATAGGAAGAAGGACTCCTACGACACAAGATAAAACAAATAACGCTGAATCAGTAGTAAGTAACATCTTAACACCTTACGTGCTCATGACGAGCTCAGCTCGTCCTGAGGCACGGTGGCGCTGTGCTCATGACAAGCTGAGCTTGTCATGACCCGCGCGGCGCTCACATGCTGGGATAATTTCCCTGCTGTGCTGAACGTTCCACGGAAACAGGCGCGGTCATGACGAGCTGAGCTCGTCATGAGCACAGCGCCACCGTGCAGCGTGACGAGCTGAGCTCGTCACAAGCACCGTGGTGCTGCGCGCCCCCCTCCTCCCCGCAGCGTCGCGGGGGAATTAGCCCCGTGGCGAAAGGGGTTAAATATGACCACAGTTCTTTTACGCTCTAGGTACAGGACTGTAACAACCGTTTCAAACAAGTAGTACATGGCTTCATGAGTCATTCAGCATAGTACTCTCCAGTAACGTTTCATGACATCTATTTAAATAGTCAACAAAAAGCAACATTATCACCAGAAGCCAGTATTTTTACACTCATCTGTGCACCCTTTAACTGTAATTATAAGAAAGTTTTTGAAAAAATGTTTGAGCTGCATTAATGATCCTTGACTGATAAAGTAAACAAAGACAGAAAAGCCATGCTTAAAATAAATGCAGATGATTCATACATTTCAACAGATCCGATTCAGACGGGAGAATCCCGATTTTTAAAGCGAAAATTGCTTTATTTTGGCTGGCTCCCCCCTGAAATGTGGAAACGGTAATCTCAAATTACAATTGCCAACCATCAAATCCCACAATCCCCGCTTTTTGATAAATCTAGGTGAGCGATCATTTATTATTTAATTCTTTGTAAGCTAGAGATAACTGGAATCTAACAGGTACACATAGATACTGAATGGATTATTCTGTTTTAAAATGTTTTTGTTTCGGAAAAATCCTAAAAAGAAAGGTTAAAGGTTTTTATATATTGGTCACACTCAGGAGGAGTTGTTCTGTTTAAGATTCTCAATTTAATGGCATAATTTGGTAGAATGTTATGTAGGCAGGCATTGCTTTAAATTACTTTAGATTGTTATATAGGCAGAATTAAGAGTAATTGTCAGTAAATGAATTATTGAATGTAAGATCGATAACAAATGTATCAGTGAATGGTTAGTTATTTTTGTTCCTTTTTTTCTTTTACTTTCTACAGCCCTGATGATGTCCCATTGAGGACGAAACGCGTAGGCTGTATTTTGGATGTATTTGATCATCAATTGAACTGGCTGTATTTTGATCATCATTTATTTTGAAGAATCTTTGAAAAATAATATTTGAAGTGGAAAAAGAAAAATAAATAACGAAAAGAAGAAGCAAGCCTGCTGTAAAGAGTTTCTTTTTCTGTTGGATTAATTACTTCTACATATGACTTTTGAAAGATTTTATTTTCAATACTAGATACTTCTTGGTTTTGTATATAATTTCCAGTTGTAGTGGCCTTTGCGGTGGGCCATTCCAAGTTGAGTGTCTAAAATATTTACGATTTGATTGTGCTAAGTATTGGATTTCTCTAAGTGCATTAAGTAGGTGACTTTCACCGCAGGGTATTGGTGTCCTCTGGCCTTCCTCTCCAGAAATTCCAGCACTCCATGGAAGAACAATCATCAGCAAGTGCAACAAGGCCTTGAAGTCTCACCGAGTGATGGGCTCATGTGGCAGCAATCAAGGTGGGGGCTTGTGGGGCAGCCAGAGGGGTCACCTGGCCTACAGATGGCATGCAAGGGATAGCAGCTTCACTTCATTGGGATTATGGTGGACAAAGGGCACCCTTGTGGTGGTTCTAGGCCACGATTCTGCGGCTCTTGGGTTGCAAAAAGTGTGATTTTTTGTAATGATGTCAGTAAGACTTGGGGCTCGCTGCACAACTTGGAAGAGGAACAGAACTTGAAGGACAAGTCGCTTCCATTCTCTTTCAGGATGTCTGTCGGTCCTCCCCTGCTGCCCTGGTGGGTATCTGAGAGCCGTCTGATACTGAGGACTGTGCCACAGTGACCCCCCTAGACACAATAACATTTTAAATAAACAGTATCAATAATCCGCCGTGAAGAGCTGGAGAGACTTGGCAATCCATAATTAAAATACCTTCCAAAAAGTAACATGAAGGCTATAACAAGCTGAGTGGGGGCGGATGGGAGGTTAATAACTAACAGTTTCCTGCCGCTAAAGCAGTGATAATTTTAACGAGGTTCTTGTAAATGTGCCCCTTGGTTTCCTCTTCTTCGTCAGAGGGGGAGGGGTCAGCAGTGGGGGCTCCCTTTACTTCCTGTTCCTCTTATGTCCCCTGTTCCTAGTCGGGCTGTGATATTCCCTCTTCTTTTCATGGTTTGGAGGTTGAAAGGGGAAGGCATTGTGTAGAGGACTGGTGATGGAAGTCCAAGCCTCCACTGAATTATCTTACTCTCATCACTGGTCCTCTTTTCAGAGATGGTTTTGCAAGGATGAGATAAAGTTCAGGCCTTGTGATGAAGTGGACATCCCTGCTTTTCTTCACTGTGTTTTTCCTATGAGTCTAGCAGGGCCAACTTTAGGGATTCCGTGCATCACTGTTATAGCATTTATGGAAGCCTAGCAGAGTGCAGGGCCCTTTGAGCCTTAAGGATTCAGGTTGCGTTAGAAGCTTCACTCAATCTCTCGACCTTCAGAAGAAGGTTTAGTTCCGGATGGGATGTCCTATTTGTGATTGACCCTCTCCAAAACACCTCTTTGAACCTTTGTGTCATATCCTTGTTCAGCTCCTGAGCTGTCTTTCCCTTGTAGCTATTGTTTTGGCCAAGAGGCCATGAGAGCTGTATTCTCTCTCGCGTAAACCTCCATGGGTCTGATCCACAAAGGTAAACGTACACTTTTGTGTAAGATTATGATTGTTTGCTATTCACAAAGGGATTTACGCATAGTGGGGCAAATTTACAAACCCCTTGCGCCACCCGTACGTCAATTTTCCCATGTTAAAAATGACGCAAAAGTGGCACAAGTGGCTTGTAAATAAGCCCCAGTATCTGTACGAGAGTGGAGACCCCGCAAATAAAAACATAGAACAGACCTATCTTTCTATGTGCGGAGACTCCGCACTAGTAAAGATACGACTCGTAAACCCCTTTGTGAATAGCAAACAACATAGTAACACAGGCTCCTGCAGCCCCCGCGGTGCGGGGGGGCCCTCACCCCCCAGGGGGCCCGTCAGCACCGCACTTCTGCTGGGGGGCTCTACATTGAGCCCGGAGGGAGCCCCCTCAAGTACCCTGCAGGGGGGCCCCCTCAAGGTTCGTTACGCCACTGGCAAACAATCGTTAACTGGCACAAAAGTGTAAGTTTACCTTTGTGAACCAGGCCCCATATTTGTGTTTCCAGACAGACTGACACTCAGGGGGGGTCTGTCCTTTGCTCCAAAGGTTCACTCCTTGTTTTACTTCAAACCTGAGGTTGCTCTTTCAGAGCAATGAAACTACTGGGAAGTAGTTGGAACATCTCATCGACCTTGAAAGGGTGAAAATCTGAGTTGGTGCTTCAGGAATTCTACCGATGACCAGAAGTTGTGAACAGTTCTCTGCATGGATGCTGTAGAATAATGTTTAAACCTGCCCAATCGAGAGGGACAGGTACCAGTGACATCATCTTCCACTCATTAAGCAGATGGATTACTTTTCGAAAGACTAAGATCTAAATGTACAAGAAAGTGGCGGAGTAAGGCGTTAGCCTTCCTGGCTTAACGCCTCACTCCGACACTTCTGAAACACAGGGCTGCACCATATTTACAAGAATATGGTGCAACCCGGTTTTTCCCCTTGGCTGGTGCTAAGTTTAGCAGCTTAGCACCAACGTAGGCCAGTACCATAGTGCAAGGGTGTCTGCATACAGGGGGAAGATTGTTAATGCATAGGAAGGTGTCCCTTCCTGCACATAAGCAATCTTTAAATGCCGTTTTGTCACTTCTATGTGTGCTACTTAATGCGGCACACATGGAAGTTACAAAATGTCATCTTTTTTTTAAAGATTGTTTATGTGCAGGAAGGGACACCTTCCTATACATTAACATTCCAAGGCGTTTTGCTTTATCTATGTTGCTGCACAAGGCAGCACACATTGGAAAAAGCAAAAACTAGGAGAAATAATGCATTTCTTCTCGTTTCACCTGTTTAAGACTGGGGTTTCCCTGGTCTTAATTTTGGCGCTGCCTCCTATGTACGCCACCCTTGTAAATAGGGGGCCGCGTCAAAATCAATGGGTGTTGTGGTGGAACGCCCACTGCAACACCCATTGCCCACCCCTCTCATGCTCAGTACAGCATGAAAGTGTGCCTTATTTACAAGGCAGAGCCCCTATCACCACAGGAACGTCGGAAAAAGTGACGTTCCCGTGGTGATAGGGGTTTGTAAATATGCCCCTAATTGTGCTCAGAAGCAGGGGCGCTCGGCACCTCACAAACCCCAGAAAGGTATTAGAAGTTCGGCTAATTTGACAATTTCTCAGTTACACACTGTATGGATGATACCAAATTTCCCATCTTCTCTTCTGAAGGAAGATTACAACAAACAAATTGTTTCCAATCTTAGTTTACAGGACAATTCTTCTGATAAAAGTGCCTTTTCCAGAGTTTTCTGTCACAAACCTACTTTTTGAGGGATTTTTCTCATGATGTTTGACCATTTTAAAGCTTTGCAAATTCCCGAAGCCACTCTGTGAAGTTTCATAAACCCTTTACAACAGCATTTAACACCTTGGCTGCGGCGGCTATTTCGCCGTAGCGCTATGGCAGCGGGAAGGGGGCCACGTGGCACGCCCATGCTGGTGATGGAACCGCTCCGTCACCAGCCTCGGTTGAGCTGTGCTCATGACGGAGCGGTTCCATCATGGCCCCGCCCGCTCAATAGAATTCGCCGCGCAGGCGTGTCGAGCGGGCCATGATGGAACCACTCCGTCATCAGCACAGCGCTACCGCGGCTGATGACGGAGCGGGTCCGTCATCAGCGCGGAAGGGGTTAAGACAAACCTTGGCAGCCCCATGCACCTCTCAGGAGATGCTTGTGCTTGGCTGGTCGAGGGAACGTTTCCCTGCCCCTTGTTCACTTTTCTCCTGCCCCTTGCCCCTTTCTATTCCTCAATGGTATTAATTACTTGTGCAAATTCTTTGCAGCACTGACCAATAACCAGAGCCACCGGCACGCACGCAGAGCAATCACTGGCGCCTAAACGCCCACTTTAAGCTCACGCGGCCAAAGTGCCGCCGCGTCAACAGCGCCTCCGTGAACACTTTGCAGCGCTCATGCTGCTGACAGATTTATTTGTAAACTAACAAGCGACTCAGCCTCAAAAACACACACTGCGCCCTGGAGCCTTCCCAGCCGAACCTAGCAGCCTGCCGCTCCAAGCCGGATCATTCATCTCGATGAAAACAAACATTCATTTTCCACCCGCACACCAACAAGGATGCTCTCATTTGCATAATGAGGGCTATTTGCATGTGATGGAAACCTGCTTGAGTGATTCTCAAGCAGCAATGAAATGCCATGTGTTACAGATCATAATTTATAACTACCCTCAAAGGGGAGAAGAGTCAATATTGGCAGGAGAACCCCAATTAAAACACACTTGAATATAGTTTGCATATTTTTAAGGCGCTTCGCGCATCTTCTGCTAGCATGCAACTTCTATGTCAGATGGAAAGCATCCAAACAAAACTAAAAACTGCAATTAGTATTTGTCAAATGTACTTTTTGGCATGTCACAACTTGCTCCAGACAGGCAAATAAAATAATATGATGGTGTTGTTCCTTCTCCAGACTTCAAACATCTTGATTCAGCCGCCAACTTTCTTAAAGTTACTTCAGACTCTCAATATGGACTCAAAGTATCAGTGCACCCTTATGGTGACAGAGCGCCCTCAATGTGTGTGCTTTTGCTCCTTAAAACTGGACCTCCTAAGCGTTACTTAACCTTCAGTGAGACATCTATCTTTCCATGGCATTTACCTGTCTAATGTACCCCATCACCTCTGTAGTTCCTCACCCTACCCAGTGTTCTCTTAACCTCTTTGTATATCGACATCCCCTTAGTACGCTCTGATCGATTCAGTGTGCTCTGTATCTTTTTAATCTGCCGCTGGCCCCTCTTTAGTTTTATCCAATCCCCTCCATGAGTCTCCATCATCTCATTTTGCTCCAGCTCCTAAGCGTGGCTTAATCCCTTCAGTGGGCGTAGCTCTCATAGACTTATTTTTTCCAAACGGTTTTCAATAGATGGTGATCTCAGACTAAAGAAGCAACTTAACGACTCTACATGAAGGCAAAATGAAAGGGAAAGTAGGCAAATTATTATTCCCTAAGTCATACCACCCCTGAACCAATGGGTTGGTGGAGTGTGCTAACAAAATGCTAAAAATAATCATGGGTGAAGTAGGTTATCTTCCTGCCATGCTTGTTGTTTGCATACTGAGAAGTGCCACAGAAGTGATTTTTCATCCCCTTCAAGCTTGTGTTTGGTCACAAAATTCCCCTCTTCCTCTATATATTGTTATTGTGCACTTACAAACAATATGTTGTCAGCTTTCTCAATATGTAACTCTGTCCTTTTGTTGCAGAGGGCTCTAATGCTCACAGGCCATGTTTCCACTGTATAAAATTGTAACTGAATAATCAAATAAATAAATGGTGGTGAGCAGAACTGGTTGTGGCCTTAGAGTAGGTTGAGGAGGTAGTTAGTCTCATGGGAAGGAGGAGGTAACCAGAGCAGCACTTGCCCATAATGCCCACTATTTCTCCTATTATCAAGAATAATTAGCGATAAAAAAGCAGAGCTAACAGAGGTTAACGCTGCTTTTTTACGTCTGGGTCTGGTATTTTTCTGACTTAGCCATGATATCCTATGTAAGGTGGATATCATGGCTAAGTATGTCTATCCCTATCAGCAAGCTATCGCCAAACCGTGTGGGATTATCGCTGTATTTCCAGCGATGATATCACAATTAGCAGCTTGCGCTCTGAATTTTATCGCTTTGGAGATAAGCGCTGCTGATAGCACGCTATCTCCGCAATAAAATTCAGAGTTGGCCGGCGATAATTATCCTAACACTAAGTGCGCTTACGATAATTATCGCCTTGCCTTGTTAACATGCGCCTGAGTTTTAAGTATTATTTTAACCTGATCATATTCCAGAGCCTGTTTAACAAACTTTTCCATGTCTTTGGAGACATGCTGTGTTACCCACATAACTGGCCTAGCAGTCTATAAAGACACACTTAAGGAATATATATGGCACATCTGGCATTAGCTGTGCCTTGAAGAGTAGTAAGACCATCTAAGCAGACAAATGACTGAGTGGTTAGTTTTCTGTAACTTGGACACCAGGTGGAGAATATGAGGGTATATTATCAAGAACGGCGATAATGGGCTTGATAATATGCCCTTGAGAATTCCAATAGAAGTCCATGTTCTGGTGTGAACATGGGCTTCTAATGAAATTCTCCGGGGCATATTATCAATTTATCACCGCTTTAGCTGCAGTTTTCTGCCGCTAAACCAGAAATCATTTTAACGCTGCCCTTGGTAATATACCCAATGAAGAGTGAACATCTGAAGGCCAAGGTTGCGGTTGTTCTCAGCGGCAGGTCCACAATACCTTCAGCCAGATGACAGACACCCTCTGCAGGTATCAGCTGGAACCACTGAAGTATCATGGGCAACTATGGGACCATAGGGGCTCCCGTAACTAGCAACCAAAGACATTCAACTGGATTACCGAATTGCAGTAATCCTTTGAAGCCCTTAATCTGCCATTACACAACTCATCTGTACTGAATGACACTGGATGTGGTTAGCTCTTCATTGCACAGACTGATGGTTCTGACATTGTCATTCAAGCTGAGTGGGATACACTCAGTTCATTGACTGGGCCTTAAAGCACTTTAGGTCTTACTTGATTTAGACGCGTTTTACAATCCCAACGGACCACAATCCCCTTGAAGATCTGATAGTGCTGAGTGGTGTTAACCATCAGCTTCAATGGATGTCCTTTTCCCTCCAAGGGTTAATCTTTGTGCTAGAGCACAGGGCAGTGAGTTTTCACCTAGGTGATGATTAGTGAGTCTAGTGCACAAAGCAGGGGCAGTGCTGTAGATCACAAGGCAGGAACATCATTCTACAGTACAAGGCAGGAACACAACAGCGGTCGTCTGTAAGTCTACTGTTGATGCTTTCAAATTTTGTTGCTGCTTAACAGAGGAGCACCAGGCAGGTCGGGAGTCCTGGTGAGGCTCTGGAGTTGAAATGCACTGACTTATCACGGTTCAAGCACTATGTACACGGATTGAGTCGTTGGGTGGATAACAAGTGATCTTTGGAACTTGAACAACGCTTAATTTTGAACGAACGGTATTAATGTTTCAAAAAACATTTGGCTTTTGAATAAAGAGACTCACAGACAGTATTTACTCAGCAAGCTACTTTTCTTACAAACTATTTATGTAATACATTAAGAAGGATTGCCTTTTTGGATATTGTGAGAAGCCTTGAGAAAGTCCAGGAGGACGAAACACGCGTCGGCTGCCGTGCTTGTGTCTATGATTGGAATAAAACACTATGACCTGATACACCATCATCTGTGGATCATTTATTGGAAATTGCCAATGGAACTTCAAAAATTGTCCTTTCTTCGCTGAATTACTGACTGGGGATAAAAGTGACAGTGTTTTGGTGTGCTTTGGTGCATATGTTGAGCATTCGGCTGAGCAAGGGGTTCACCCAAAGTGTGCCCCACACTTAGTCAAGAAGAGACTGGACAAAGTTTTAAACGTCACTTGTGAAATTGGGAAAGTTTGCTCCTGGTGAAATCAGGCAAGGTTTCCCAACTTCACCAAGCCCAGTTGCAGGTGACAATATTCTGCCGGTGAATGTCCTATTTAGGAAAGGGAGGACTTCTGATTGTATAGAATTTGCACCAGGAGACAACATGACTCCAAGCTAGGTCAAACTACGTGTTTCCTTTCAGGGTCTCGGGCTGTCCATAGCTAAGTTGAGCTGGTCTACAGCCGCTCTTCAGAAAACATGCCTTGGCAACGTCCTGCTACCGAGAGTCCTCACCAATGGAGGACAGATCTGAAACAGTTTCCTCATGGCATGTAGAACTTTTAGTACCAGACCTCAAAGATGGTACCCTCAGATTGACTTAAGCAGAACACTGCATCAACTGAGGCGTCAAAATGTGCAAACCCTACACAAATATGTAAGAAAAAAAGTTTTTACAGGTTGTGCTGCAGTTGCGAACAACTAACAAGCAGTGTAGGCCATCGATAATGGACTCCCCACGTTTGGCGCTGCGACTGAAACTATTAAGGTCCCACGGGAAGACCACGTCATCAGATTTTAGGACAACTTCTCTCTTAATTCATGTTATATTTGAGGAGATATACACTTCACAGTATGAGCATGTTACCCTGATGAAGTCCTAATGGACGAAACATATTGGCTGCGCTGAATAACTTGCTGATAAAATAATCAATAACATTGGATTTGAATAGAAGCACACAACTCCCGATAAACTGAATTCAAGTGAATGGATATTATTTGCAACCTCTGGATGGAAAAAAAGAAATAAAAGGCTTTTCTTCACTTTTGAACTTTAATCACTTTATTAAGATAATCAAATTATGATTGTTAGCACTCCTTTTTCATTTTGTGTGCTGCAATTGTATTGAATGTAGCTCAAATAACTAAACCTTCGGGCCAGTAAAGACAATAAAGAGGGTATTCTATGTGTCTGTACAGTGACCAGTGGCTGATTGGGAACATGCATAGCAGGACAATAAAGGAAAAATGCAACACTGGCTGAGCAAGGAGTCTTGGAGAGAGTACAGACTACAACAACAGTTCAGGCTCCAGATCTTTGAACATTAAATGTTCAGGAATACAGCAGATATGTTGATGATTATACGCTATACAATGATTAATTGTATTGTCAAAATGATGGTTGCATAATCTATACATGTCAGCAAATGATTATTCAAAGTAAGCTGTGGCCAGATCAGGTAATCACTATTCCTTTAGAGCATCAATATCAAAAGACTTATGGCCATATGTATCATCAAGCTGATTTGCGATTTTGAAATAGCGATTTTTTAGAAATCGCTATTTCAGAATCGCAAATTTGGATGTATGTACAAATTCGCTATTTTTTTGAGAATTCTTAGTATTCCTTAAATGCGATTAGCAAATTGCTAATCGCAAATAAGGAATACTTTCCCATTCATTTCTATGGGCCAGGAGGCCCATAGGAATGAATGGGAAGTTATTCTCAATTTGCGATTCGCAATTTAAGAATCGCAAATTGAGAATAATTTCAAGGGTGCCAGGGTGTCCAAAGTACACCCTGTTGCACCCCTGAAATAAGCATGGGTGCACATGTGGCGCACATACATGCCCTAAGGGCATGTATGTGCGTCACATGGCACTTTGAAAAATGCAAAAATTTGCATTTTTCAAAGAATTCGCAAATTACCACCAACTTGAAGTTGGTGGTAATTTGCGATTCCTTAAGGCCAATTTGCACTTTTTTTTTGCTTCATACATTGCATTTAATGAATCGCAAAATTTGCGATTCCTTAAATGCAATTGCAAAATAAGGAATCGCAAATTTTGCGATTCCTTGTTTTGCACCAGATTCTCCTAAATGCATACCATTTAGCAAATTCGCATTCGCAAATGCCGAAATTCTGCCAATTTTGGCGTTTGCGAATGCGAATTTGTTTGATACATATGGCCCTTAAAGTTTAATGTAGCGTGAACTAGACCAGAAGATATTGGGTGTCAGAGCACTTTACATAGCACCAGTTATGTTACATAAGGACACATTCATTTTTGTTGGGCACGGGAAGATTAAGTGATTTGCCCAGAATCACAGGATATTGAGCGTTGTTGCCGAGACTCAAACCTGGTTTCCCAGCTTCGACGTGGACCGCTCTAGCCGTAAGGCTACATCCTAACTATTACATTAGTCTTGACCCCACCGTCTCGTACCTGTTAGTACCATCCCTGGATATGTATCTGACCTTAACACTGAATCCTGGGTCCCTGGACCTTAACCCTAAATCCTACTTTCCGGGCCCTCTGTGTCCTCCTATCTTAGTTCCCTGGCCCCTGGTGTCCTTCTGCCCACCAAACCTCTTCACTGTGAGTTACCAGATTTGAGACACAGGCTGTGAAGATACCGGTACCTACAGGTAAAAAGCTTTGGGTATCAACCCTAGTTCAGCACCAGTCGTGCTCCTGCAGCAATTCTGGGGGCAGTTTGGCCCTAACATAGTTACCCTGAACTGTGGTCAGTGCATCAGGCATTTATTACCGTACTCCCCCTAGCCCCTGCCCTTCAAAGCCCCCCTCGTTGGAATGGCCTCCCTAAGTTTGAATCACATTGTTCATGGCACCCTGAAATCTTTGTCATTCACTTTTGTGGGGCCCTGGTTCATTTCGTGTAGTCTGGCTTCATTTGTATGACTGTGCTTTGAGCTTCGCGGGCTCTGCAGACCGAGTTGTCGGGTCTTCAGTTGCGGCTCCTCGAGGGAGTGCTGCGGGCGGTAGAGGGGGGGAGGGGCCGGGTGGGGGGTAGTAAACTGCGGCATATGGCCGAATGGAGTTAAGTAACTAAATAAATAAATAAAACAAATGACATTGCGCACGCTGCTTCGCCAAATGGCAGTCTTTCATTTTGTTTGTGGTGTGGATGCACCCTAGCGCCTGGCTCTCCAGACCCCCAAGAAGTGTCCTCATAAAGCAGCTTTAGACCACCTTTCACCTTCAGAGATGCTAATAGGATGAATGTAAACACCTGCAGCGAAGAGGCCTGAAACCAGCAGGATACAGTCCAATAGCATTTCCATTACTGATATGGATTTAATGGTCAACCGCCCCTTGAGATGACAATAGCCTGTGATTGATCCCGAATCAATTTTCTTTATCTGCGTGTTGTAAGCTTATTGTTTTGGTACATCTTCATTGCAATTATAAAAGCAAAAGACATAGTCTGCTAGATTTTAACCACACGGGTACCATGGCAGACCAGATGGTCCTTGTCTTTCAAGTGTGCCCATTTTGAATCGAAAATATGATAAACTCCAAATCTTGTATTGATGAAAGCCACAGTAAGGCCTTCACAATAACATTTCCTTGTTCACATTCCCGACTCTGAAGTAAGTCAAATGTCAAACAAAGCAAATGGCAAAAGCATAGGAAGAAGAGGATTTGCTCAGGATCAAAACATTTGGTTGAGTAGGAGGGCCAGGATTGAAATACGGCGCTGCTTGTTTCAGTGCCTACAACTTTCCCAAGTGCCAACTGTCTTGTGAAGTAATTATGGAAAGTTCTCCAGCCGAAGTCAGCGCACTGTTAGTTAGGTGTGATTTTGGTAAAGAAGAACTCAAACTCAGAGCTTGAAGTAATTTTCCATTGATGAGCTTATTTCCAACAGGCCCATAGGAGCAAAGAGCTGCAGCATCAGTGTAATGCCCAACACTTGTAGGGTCCGCCTTCTGCTTGCTCATGTGGGCACAGAAGGCAGCGGCACGTTATGTTCCATTAGAAAGTTAATGTGTAAAACTGCCCCTTGAAGAGGGTTTACTGTTGAGCTGACCGACTGCAAGTGTACACACGGTGGCCTTTCACTACTTGACTTAATAAAGGGATGTTTCTTCAACTGTTAATCTTGTCGCTTTATTACACAATTATTGTGGCGATGGGGATGTACGGCCACCGGAAGGACCCATATGACCAAAGTCGTAACAGAGATTCCTCTTCACTCACCCGACAGCAGAGTTGCCTTCAATCAAGCGATGGAGCAGGTTTCAGTTGTAGTCAGAAGGTTTTTAAATACCTGCTTGTAAAGGTAACAGCTGTCCTGAGGACATAATCAGCCTGAAGCTCTGCCCCATAGTAGGGGCCTCTGCATTGAGCTGCTGGGATGTGCACGGCATTCTACAAGGATCTTCTGATGTTGAGGATGACGGTGCAGATGAAGACCTAGAGAAGTGTAGTGTTGCTTGAGTTGGAATAGAGAATACATGCTCGTGTTCTGAAGCAGAGTGGAAGGTTCTGCATCTAATGATGAAAGACTAGTCCGAGTTGTACGCTTTATGAAAGAAGGATGGCCCAAATAAAGAAATCTTGACTTTGATCTTCAACCTTTTGCTACAGTGTCTGTAGAACTATCTATATAGTTTAGTATAGTGCTGCTGCTAGACAAATTGGCCCCTACATCTAGTTTTAGACTAGGTCTTGTCAGCAAGGCACATGATGGACACCTTGAACTAACCAAGTGTCTTCTATGGGCATTGTTTTGGTGGCCCGCCATGGACAAAGATGTTGAAGAGGTGGTGAAAGATTGCGTTATGAATTCAAGTGGTGATAAGTCCTTCAAAGTCTCTGCTCCTCCTCTGCTACCCATTGGCTTGCCCGAAGGTCTTGGAGGAAAATTGGGATTGATCAAATGAGTCCCTTTAGCACCTTACATTACCACTCACATTTCATCTTGTTCATGGTTATTTTAAGTGGCCCGAAATAAAGTTTGCTAGTGAGCCCATTTCTTTGTTAGTAATTGGCTTTATGAAAGGTATGTTCCTTAGAGAAGTCTTCCATGAAATATTGGTCTCCGACAATGGAGTTCAGTTTCTGAATACAGAAGTAAAAGACTTCTGTAGATCAAGTGGTATAAGCCATCTTAAACGCTCTATTTACCACCCTCAAACTAATGACTTTGCAGAGCGCATGAACAGAGTTGTAGATGATTACATACATTTAGCTCTCAGTAATCATCGTGCCATCTCAAGTGCAATAGCCTAAAACTATTGTTGGTGGAATCACCCGACATAGAGGGCGGAGAATTGTGGACATTGCTCCCTCTATGACCTACTTTGCATTGCCTGCACTTTAAAACTTTGAAACACACCACTCACCATTTGGGTGAGACTCGTGCTGTCTCTCACGACCGCCATCTTGAGTGGGGGACTAGGGGCTCAGAGACGCACCCAAGACGCCATCTTGGGTAGCGCTCTAGTGTTTGAAGGGCTGCTTGGCAAATACTATTTAGGGGCACGAATGCTTGCACGGGCACAAATAACTGGTTTGTTACGCTGCTGCACTTTGAATCGCTGCCACAATTTTTAAGCACTACTGAGTACTAGTTCATTTTAAATATAGATTAAACTGTTTTTATGAAGTTATGTTACCAGTGTTAGCCTAAAACTATTGTTGGTGGAATCACCCGACATAGCCGGCGGAGAATTGTGGACATTGCTCCCTCTACGACCTACTTCGCATTGCCTGCACTTTAAAACTTTGAAACAAACCACTCACCATTTGGGTGAGACTCACGCTGCCTCTCCCGACCACCATCTTGAGTGGGGAACTAGGGGCTCAGAGACGCTCCCAAGACGCCATCTTGGGTAACGCTCTAGTGTTTGAAGGGCTGCTCGCCAAGTACGATTTAAGGACCCAGAATGCAAGCGCGCAGCGGGTGCGCCGCTGGCGCGCCAGAAGCGCGCCAGAGGCAAGCCCGTCTGAGCCCGTCCGCGCCAGGACGGGCCCAGGGGCTAGGACCTCTCCTCAATCTCATATTTACTCCATAGATAAATTTAACATCTATATGAAGCTCCGTGGCCTGAGAATAAACGTTTCTAAAACCTTCATAATGGTCTGTGGGAAGGTCAGATAAAGAGCACCCTGTCCAATTTTCTTGGACAACAAGAGAATCGAAATCATAGATACCTTCCCGTATTTAGGGGTAAACTTTCATAGGGGGAGTTCTTGGCAAACAGCGGTTAATGCTAGGAAGCTAGCTTTTTTGCGCTCTATTGGCGCTTTGCGTAATTTTACCACCAAACTGGGGGGGAAGCCAGTCAAAGATTTAATTTACATTTACAAGGCTAAAAGCGTCTCAACTGCTACCTATGGTGCTGGCATCTGGGGCATTGAATACGCACAGGGGATACAAGCTGTGAAACCAGTTCATTGCCTACTTATTGGGGGTATCTAAAACCATATCTTCGTATATGTTGCACATAGAAGTTGGCCTTTCTCATATAACAGACACCATAAGGATTTCCCTGATCCTTCTCTGGCATAAGGTCTGGGTTACCCCAGAAACCTCATTATACAGGGATTTAATAAAAGACTGCGTTTCGCTAGACGGGATGTCCAAAATCAAATGGTTATGCTATGTGAAAAACATGTTCAACGAGTTAGGACACCCGGAATTTTTTGTAAATCCAACTATGATGGAGACGGTATCAAGAAGTTTGATCAAAAAGATGGTCTTGGACCACCTTGTTACATCTAGGTGGAACGCAGAAAAAGAAAAATATACCATCATTAGATACCAGCAAATTACCTCCCAAGAAGGGTTACAAAAATACCTAATACTACTGAACAGCCCCTATGCTCGCTTTTTGCTTACAGGTTTTAGGTTAGGCATCTTCTTTCGACTTGTCACTTTCCCCCAATGTAACAACTGGTCTATGACAAAACTGGTTTGTCCCTGTGACGATATCTCACATCAATCCAATATTCATTGTGTCCTATGCTGCAAATTTTATCAGGCACCAGGTAGGGCGTACCTATTACCTATTTTAAGGACATGAGGGAAACGAACTTGTAAGCTAGCCTTCTCCAAACTACAACAGCTGGAAGAAGAATATGTTATTCATGCACTGCACTGTTTTCTAAAACTTGTTGTAAAGTTCCGCCATTCAATGTACTGATCTAAGTAATTTTTAATGTTTATTTTATGGGCAGTATCATTTACTCTGGCTTGGATTGGCTTAGTACATGTATTATTTGCTGTAATAATTGTTTTTAACTTGTGTGCTTTTATGATTTGAATTTTAAATCGAATAAAGCAAGTTTTGAATTTGAATTTGAATTACTCCATGGATACCCCCCTGGCGTTAAGAACTGGAAATGAGGCGCTAGCCGAGCTCACTTCAGCCAGGCTACAGGAAGAATCCCCCTTGCGGGGAAGGTGCGAATATACACGACCTAAGATGGTACCACACTCTCATACGATTCATAGGTTAAAAGTTGCAATGCTGAACACACGCTCCTTGCAAAAGCACCATCTGGAAGTGGTTTCACTCCTTCTGGATGGCGATATTGATATTCTTGCCCTCACTGAGACCTGGCTGGGGGCTTCTTCCACCCCGGATGTTCTTGCGGCACTACCTTTGGAATATGATGCATTGTGGTATAACCGCCCTAAGGAGTGTAGAGGGGGGGTTGCAATACTATTTTAAAAAACTCTCAGGGTCACACAGGTTGTCGCGGAAAACTATGACAGTGTGGAGCTACTGGGCATAAAAATCTCATTAAAATCAATATGCATTATGATGAGTTCCCCAGATTTTAATGAAGCCTTCTTGGAGTTCTTAACTGATCTGGGTTCTAGATATTAATCTCTTTTGGTGGTAGGGGACTTCAATTATCACTGGGAGAAGTTACCCAGAGACCCTACAGAGACAGGGTTTGACACCAACCTGACCTCACTACACCTGCGCCAATTAGTGGTGGGCCCTACGCATGTCAAAGGTCACACGTTGGACCTGCTTTGGTCCTCTATATCCCGGGCAGAGATAATCAACATCAGCCCTTGCATATGGTCAGATCATTCCCTGATCAAGGGCTGGGTTCCGTGCGATATCTCACCGGCAACATCTGATCCACTTTGGAGAAAGGTCCGAGCTTGGAAGAAGTTGGAAGCTGAGTCTCTGATGTCCACGCTCCTCTCCATTCCACCTCCAGAGAGGACCGAGGGAAATCTAGATTCAGACACCACAGCCCTCATGGCCTGGATTCTTGCTGCATTGGACACTCTTGTCCCTGAGCGAATGGAGAGAACCAGAGCAAAGGGGAAGGGAGCACCCTGGTTTGATGCCTCGCTTAGAGAGAAAAAACAAGTTCTTCAGCAAGCAGAGAGAAGGTGGAGACTCAATTACAGCCAGGTTGAGTCTGAAACTTACAAAGTACTTCTGTCAAATTACAAGGCTGATATACTGTCGAGGAAGGCAGCCTTCTATGAGGACAGAATTAGACATTCAGGGAATAAGCAAAGGGAGATATTTGCCATCCTTAGGGAACTAACGCAGTTAGAGGGTAAAGCCCCAACAAACAATCGACCAGATTGTGATACCTTTCAGAGGTTTTTCTTCCAGAAAATACAAGACATCATTAGGGACATCTCAAAAACTCCAGCTGATCCTTTTCTCTCATCCACCCCTGCCCTCCAGGAGTCGACCTGGAATTTGAACAGCATCCCGTGCTTGGATGCAGGGAGTTTGTCAGCTATTGCTCGCCAAATTAAGTCAGGATCTAGTATGGACCCATGCCCCCCAAGAATATTTCAAATGGCCTTGCCCAGCCTTGAAAGTCAGCTGTTACGCCTATTAAATGAGTCACTGGACTCTGGTTATCTCCCAGCGAACTTGAAGGAAGCCAGGGTCATCCCCCTCCTGAAGAAAGCAGGAGCGGACATTAAGGCTTTAAAGAACTACAGGCCCATCTCTCAATTGCCCTTTTTGGGAAAGATCCTGGAAAAGCAGGTCCTTAATACGCTTGCCAGTTACCTGGTGGAGCACGGTCTACTCCATCCAAGGCAGGCGGGCTTCCGGCCACAGCATAGCACGTAATTGGTCATGGCCACGGTCGCTGACGATCTAAGAATCAGGGCAGATAATAAACAGCCTTGTGCCTTGATTCTATTAGATCTGTCAGCGGCGTTTGATACAATCAGCCACCCCATCCTGCTTGACCGTATCGCAAAGCTGGGAATAACAGGGCAAGCATTTAAGTGGCTTAAATCTTTCCTTACTGGCCGGACCCAGTGAGTGCAATTGGGAGACCAAATATCTAAGGCCAATGTTGTGACCTGGGGCGTACCCCAGGGGTCCGCACTATCCCCCTTGTTATTTAACATATACCTTCAACCTCTTGTGGAGGAGTTAACGCATAGGAATTGCCAAGTCTTTAACTATGCCGACGATACCCAACTGCTTGTTCAGTTGGAGAATTCGAGGGAGGCACAGGAATCGGTAAAGAACTTGCTTAGATTCACTGTAAATTGGTTGACCAACAACCTTCTGAAAGTGAATGCTGAGAAAACGGAGGTGTTGGTTATCACCAATCTAGAAAGCCCCTGGTGTGATTTGTTTTGGCCCCCAGAATTAGGGAAAACACCTACTCCAGGAAGAGTGGTTAAAAGTTTAGGTCTGAATATTGACGCAGACCTTTCTATGGCCCCCCAAGTCTCGGCAGTGGTAGGTTCTTGCGTTGGTATGCTTAGGCAACTTCGGAAGCTGGTACCATTCTGTCTACCCCCACATTGCAATCCATAGTGTCCGCCACTATTATTTCTCGGTTGGACTATGGCAATGCTTTGTATTTAGGCCTCCCGCATAAACTCCTGAGGAAACTGCAAGTTGTGCAGAATGACGCGGCCAGGTTGATCTACTCTCTGCCGAGGAGCTCTCATGCGACCCCCCTTCTTCTGAAGCTGCACTGGCTGCCCGTTAAATCTAGAGTGCAGTTTAAATGTCTTTGTGTGGCCCACAAAGCCATTTTTGGTAAGGCTCCTAAGTATATCAAAGAGCGTTTGAGGAAGTACACTCCGGGGAGAGCCCTGCGCTCTGGCAAAGCCTGCAAACTGATTGAACCTAGATTTAAGCTTAAATCTAAAGGTGGCAGGGCTCTGTCCGTACTCGTTCCGCAACTCTGGAATGAGCTACCTGCATTCCTGCAGGAAGACTCGCAACTATTGTCTTTTAGGAAAAACTTAAAGACCTATCTGTTTAAAAAGATAACATCAATACCCTAATGTGGTTTGATGGCGGAGGGCGCTTTCTGGGTTGCATCAGGTTATGTACCTTTTTCTTGAAAGCGCTTATAGACCAGTGGTAATTTGCGCTATACAAAAACATTGTTACATAACATAACATAACATAACAAATGCTCTGTTTTTACGGAACCACTCCTCAATCCTTATTCTACCAATGTGTCACCTTTTGAGTTGTTTTGGGGTAGGAAAGCTGCTGCTGAATTTCACACTGAGTGGATGTCTAAATGGTTCAGGGACAAACTGTCTTTGGCAGCTTTCGATTCTTTAGTCAGAAAAAACACAAGGGGGCATATTAGCAAGAACATCGTTAAAATTATCGCTGTTTTAGCAGCAGGAAACTGCCGCTAAAACTGAGATAATGGGCTTACTAATATGCGTTATAGAATTCCAATAGAAGCCCAGGTTAGATGTGCAGGACATCTAACCTGGGCTTCTATTGGAATTCTATAACGCACATTAGCAATCCCATTATCTCAGTTTTAGCGGCAGTTTCCAGTCGCTAAAACAGCGATAATTTTAACGAGGTTCTTGCTAAAAGGCCCCAAAATGCCTAATTCAAGGAGAAATTCTGGTAGGATGAAAGGAAGAAAGTTAAGGTTTTTTTTCTCACGAAAGGAGACCTACTATGCATAGAAAATATATTCATATAAAAAAGAAGATAAACAACTCCTGTCATTGTTGAAAAGATTTGTGGTAGTGCGTGGGTGTCCTTGGCGAAATCTTTCAAAGGTTGCGAAAGTGAAATCTCGCAATGATGTTGGCGAGTTAAGAACAGATGTAGCCAAGAGGACCCCCTTTGGAGAATCGGGTGTTATGTTCAACTCTCCCAACCATTTCGAAGGAGTTCCCGCCAACGCAGCTTACCTGTGAGATTTAGAGATTAGGTGCTCCGATTACTTTTTCTTTTCCTTTGCACTTTTCTTTTTCCCCTGTGAGTTCTATTTTTCTTTTTCTTAAGAAAGAGGGAATATATGTAATGTCCAACATTTGTAGGTTCCACCTTCTGCTTGCTCATGTGGGCACAGAAGGCTGATGCACTTTATGGTGCATTATTTATTAATTTGAAGAGTGTTATATAGCGCTAGCTAGACCCGTAGGTATCAGAGCGCTTTACATGAGGATCGTTGCGTTACAAGTTACAAATTACATCAGTTCCCAGAGCACAGTAAAACATAGGCAAAAAGTTATTTTACAGTAATTAGAATGTTAATGTTTAAATCTGCCCCTTGAAGTGGGTTTACCGCTGAACTGACCATCTGCCTTTGGGGGTGGTCTTTCGCCCCATGACTTAAACTGATGTTCCTTCAATGTTGATCTTGTAGCACCAGAGCTTTGCGTTCTAAACTCTTGCTATGTTCAATACTACCATTCTGTTATACAAATGATTCTCTGTCTCATACAAAATGTACTCAAAACCCACAATACCCCCCCTTCTTACATGACGCAAAAAACAATAAAAATAAAAACCGTTTTTTCTGTTTGCCTAGGTTGATTTCGGGTGATGGAAACATTTACACCTCTATACTGAGGTCCTGCTGCCTTTATTATGTTTATGAGGGTAAAATGACATTTCTGTGCATTAGAAATTGGATGTTGCCCTCACACATAATGTTACACACACAGACACAGAAGTTCAGTTCAAGTGAGGGAAACATTTACACACCTGTACTGAGGTCCTTCTGCCGTTATTATGCTTTAAGGGTACAATGAAATTTCTGTGCATTAGAAATGGAATTTTGCCCTCAATGATAATGTTACACATATAGACACACAAGTTCAGTTTAGGTGAACATCTGTACTGAGGTGCTCGTGCCCTTATTATGTTTGTGAGAGTAAAATTTAATTTCAGAAATGTAATTTTACCCTCACAAACAAATGTTTTCTGTTCGCCTGAATTCAGTTTAGGTGACGGAAACATTTACACATCAGTTTTGAGGTCCTCCTGTATTTATTATGTTTGTGAGGGTAAAATGACATTTCAGAAATGTCATTTTACCCTCACTAACAATTTTTCCTTTTTGAATAAGGCTAGTTTAGGTGAGGGATACATTTACACATCCGTAAAGAGGTCCTCTTTCCTTTATTATGTTTGTGAGGGTAAAATGTTATTTAAGAAAATTAATTTTACCCTCAAAATGTTTTCTGTTCTCCTATGTTCATTTTAGGTAAAGTAAACGTTTACAAGTCCATGCTGAGGTTCTCCTGCCTTGATTCTGTTTTTTTTTTATTTCTGTGAATTAGAAATGGGATTTTGCCCGTGCTTAAATGTTACACACACAGACACACAGGTGCAGTTTAGGTGAGGGAACCATTTACACATCTGTACTGAGTTCCTCCTGTATTTACTATGCTTGTGAGGGCAAAATAAAAAAATTGTGAATTAGAAATGGGATTATTCCCTCGCAGATAATATTACAGACACACAATTACATTTCTGTGCATTAGAAATTGGATTTTCCCCTCGCAGATAATGTTAAACACACAGACACACAAGTTCAGTTTAGGAGAGGGATACATTTACACATCCTTACCGAGGCCCTCCTGCCTCGAAGAAGCTCTGTAAAGTATCTACTCCACGCCGCGTCAGTTTTGTGGACGTCAGCGACCCCCACTTCTCCAGCAGAGGCTCAGAAGAAGTTTGAAAGACTTTGTGCCTTGCTATTGGTGCAGAACTGGAACTTTTTAATTGTGTTATTCAGACAGCATGTCTTGAATGGGAAGACACAAACAGATGTTCAGAGCAGATTATAAAAATGTTTGTTACACTTCGGCGCCCTTTCTCAATATTTAAAAAAGAGGCGCTGGAACATTTATAATCTGCAGTTTTTCTATTTCAAGACACATTTTGTTGATTCTTAAGAGCGGTGCGTCGGCGCTGTGGCCTGTTTTATACTCAGAGGTTTAACAGAATCTTTGCAGGTCAAGACCCATTGCTTGGAATGTTATGGTGCGGATTTTGGGCAGGTGCTGTCCGTCTGGAGGATGGACAGCAAATCTTTCACCTAAAGATGCTGTCTTGTTCACTTGTATCTATTAATTGACAAAATACTACATATTATAACATTGAATACTATTCATAAGCAGAACTAAGAGACTCGGGTATGAATAAGCTTGGAAATAAATACTGCATGTTTTAATGAGAATGAATAATTGAGCGAGTAGCATCAGGTGGGTTGCTGCTATAGAGAACCACACCTCCGAGTAGCATCAGGTGATGCACGGCTCCGCCCCCGGGAATGGTGGAGTGTACCTGACGGCGTCTGCACTGCTCTGTATTGCCGATTTTCACCGGGAGGATTAGCTGGCGGCGTCTCCTGCTTTCGGCTAACCCTGGGCGTAGTAGGATTAGTGGGGCTACGCGAAGCTACGCGAAGCGGGACAGAAACTACGTCCACCTACGCACTTCGCGTAGCCCCAATACGCGCCACCCGCCTCCCTCCCGCTCTCGCTAAATACTACCCGCCTCCCTCCCTCCCGCCCTCCCTAAATACTTAAATAATGTATTTAAAAAGAATAAACACCACTTACCTTGTCGGCTGCGTCTCCGGGGCTCCCTCTGGTAACCGCGCCGCCATCTTGGATACTAATGCGCATACCAAGGTAAGTGGTGTTTATTCTTTTTAAATACATTATTTAAGTATTTAGGGAGGGCGGGAGGGAGGCGGGTGGCGGGCAACTTTGCTACGCCCACGGAGTGGGCGTAGTGTTGCCTGCTACGCCTACTTTGCAAATGGCGAAGTAGGCAACACTACGCCCACTCCGTGGGCGTAACGAAGTACTACGCCCAGGGTTACTTTCTCCCCGCTGGCGTGTGCGGTAATTGAAGGAGGCGGCATACGGCGGGTTTTGGCAGAGCTCGAACAAAGTAGACACTGACACTGTAGGGAAGAGGTGTGGCGCCGCGGCCAGGGCGACTGACTCCGGAATCTGGGGATCACGGTTCGATCCCCGGCACCGGCGGCAGATTAGCCCAGCACCATGTGACTCTGGGCAATAGCTTGCTTAATCTTCCCGACGGCTCCCAGCGCCTAGAGACCCTAACGGGTGATTGTGCGCTTTACAAATGTGGATATTATTGCGGAGACCAGCGGAGCTCCGTGAAAATTGCTACAGAGGAAGTCTGGCGTTTTGAAAGGAGGCGGAGGAGGTGAGGAGAGTATGGGCAGTGGTTAACTGAACTTTTGCTTAACCAGAGTCAGAGCCATACTCCAGAGCGGCAGAGGGTAAAACTCGGAGGCGGAGGCGGAGCTTCAGATTTACAAGCTGATCTCACAAGCTTAACGAAGGAGGCAAGATAGAGCAAGGCAAGGCTCACTTAAAGCTTATATTCTGCGCAGATAGAACATCTGAAGATAGAATCAGAGGCAGTATAAGCACTATAAGCAGCCTATATGCCGGTCACTCCAGAGATGGGGAAACAGCTGAATACACGCCTCGCAAAGTCCAAGGCGCGGCGGCTAGCTAAGGAGGCAAGGGAGGCTAAGAAAGCGGCACGGCTAGCGGGGTTGGAAAGCACCCCCCGCCTTGTATCGTGGACTCAACAGCTGAGAGCCCCGAGGGAGAAGTGGAGGAAGAGAGCTCGGACACAGCCACTCAGCAGCTAGTACTGCCTGAAGAGAATACCAGCAAAGACCCAGTCACTGCAATAACCATTACCACTGTAACCGCTGTCTACCCACCAAGAATGGTGCAAGAAGAATGTAATCTGGACAAGGAACGGGACTCTCAGAAGAAGGGGAGTACAAAGGGGGTTAAGCAATTCTCATTATTTCTGAAAAAACCTACGCCGCAGGCCTCCTTTCCTAGCTCCTCACCAGGTACCCAGAATACTAAGAACACTAATAAGGATACAGATAATGGTGGCACGGTAGTTAGACTAGAGACTCCGGGCTCGGACCCAAGTCCGCAAGATGAACTTAACATGGTGGATTGTGTCATCCAAACTCCTTTATCTAACCTGCCTGCCTCCCGCAATCTGGATAAAGAGACCAACCCTAGCTCTGCTAATCAGACTGAGAGGCCAGTGGTCAATCTGCCGAATTCCGGGAAGGATCAATCAAGTGAGCAACGGGCCAATTCTATGAAAAATCTTGAGCCTGCTCCGACAGTTCCAACTGTGCCAATAGCTTCGGTCCAGGTGCCATCCCGCCAGCAAGAGGACGTAGAGGCAGCAGATCTGAGAACCCCCCCTTCCGCCATGCCTCTGCCACAGTTTTCATCTTTGCCTTTGCCTCCCCTTAATGCTAATGCCAATATTGATACTGACTCTAATATACTGATGGACTCTACGGGAGACTTCCAGTTGAGTGTCAAGGGTATGCTGAATTTGATCCTAGACGAGGTGCAGGACTTGAAAAGGGTTAATAAAGCGGTTTGGCCTCACTCAGCTTACGTTTGGAGAAAATAGAGAACACAATGGGGAGCTTCCCAATTAATCTTGAAGAGGCTGAGGAAAGAATTTCTCTCTTAGAAGATCAACTCGCTTCCGTTTTGAAAGAGGTTAAAGTGGCTGCTTAAAGTAAACAGGCAATGGAAATGAAACTGGAAGAGTTGGAAAACCATTCTCGAAGATCAAATCTCCGCTTGGTTGGGGTGCCCGAGGGTCTGGAAGGGTCCCAACCCTTGAGTTGGGTCAATAACTTCATCAAACAAAGGGTTATTCCTGACTTTCAAGGGGACCTCACGATTACGAGAGCTCATCGTGTCCCACCTCAACCTTTTCCCAATTCAACACTCCCGCGCACGATTTTGATAAATTTTGCAGATTTTCGCATCAAAGAGGCAGTTCTAACAAAAGCTTTTCAACATCTCCGTGAATGAGACTACAAAATGTCGAATTTTTTCAGACATGTCTGCATCTGCGGCTCGCCGCAGGAAAGAATTTGTAAAAAATGCTGCAACTATTCAAGCAAAGGGGGCACAGGCATCTATAGCTCAGCAATCCAAGCTAAGAGTCCTGCTGAAGGGGAAGTTGTTTATGTTCACAGATGTTGATGAAGCCCAGGGGCTCCTGGATCAGATCTCTCTGAATGTATAAGGCTAGAATAGTTAAGTGCCAGGATGATATTGACACATAGCCTGTTGTCAGGATTTTTCGGATGGCAGTAAAAGGGTTATTGTACCCCGCTCTAGAGAAATGTTTTTTTTTTCTTTCCTCTTTTTTCTCTCTTTTTTCTTTATTGACTATACATTATTGCGGGGCGACTAAACAGTAAGTTTGGTGGCTAGCACTGGAGGTTAGGTGTCAAGGGGAACATGCAGCACACATTCCCTGGAGGGCGGGAGCTGAGATCACCAGGGTGTAAAAACATGACACCCGAATTGAGTTGGGGGAGGGGAAAGTGAAGGATGTGGTGGAGGGGGGAAGTCAACTTTTTTTGGGGGCGGGGAGGGGTTGGCAAAAGGGTTAAAATGAAGCCAGTTGTTTGTTTAGAATCTATTGCTTTTTTTTCAGGTTCATTAGAAAGTCACTAGTTTTCATATATGGCTAATACATCAAATTTAAAGGTTGTATATTTTAATGTTAATGGGCTCAATAATAAGAGAAAGATGCGCGCTATTGAAGCATGGGTAAAAACGGAAAATCCTGGGGTAATTCTCCTACAGGAAACCCATATTTCTACCACAAAGATATCTGAATTCTCTATGTTTAGAACATGGGCAGCCTACCGGGGGTTTTCATCCTCCGCGGCCTCCCACAGAGGGACCGCTATATTTATTAATAAAAATTTACAAGCAGAGTATATTAACTCTGGTAGCGATCCAATCGGGGAGGTGGTGTTGGGCCTCCTTTTCGTTTAGATTAAAACCTTGCCCTCTCACATTCGTGAGTTTTTATGCACCGGTAGAGGATAATACGAAGCCTTATGAGGAACTCTTTCTAGCACTGACCAGGATCCCGGGTGATTTAATTGTGGGAGGGGATTTTAATATTTTGATGGATCCGCGGTTAGACTCTATAGCATATGGGAAGAGGCAGACAAAGCCAAGATCTTTTAAAGTCTTGAGGAATTGTGAATCTATATTGAATCTACATGATCCATGGCGATTAGCGTTTCCGTCTCAAAGGAAATTCAAGTGCGGATCTGGTCGGTTCTGTTCCTCTTCCCGCATTGATTTTTTTTGATTTCCCAGGGGTTAGAGTTCTCTCAACAAAAATTTTTTTAATGCCTTCTCAGACCACGCAATGCTGACTTTGGAAGTCCACCTGGGGGTAGGATTGAGACTGCCGAAACGGTGGATTTTCAATAAGCAATATTTAAATGATAAGGAGTGGGTGAATTTTATGGATTCAGAGATTAGACAATTTTTGGGTCAGAATACTCTGTCTGCTGCACCACATATAGTTTGGGATTCACTCAAAGCATTTGCGCGGAGGCTGATAATAGGCAAGGACGCAGCCATGTCAAAGAAAGCTAGGCTCGAGAAGCTACATCGTGAAGATAAGATCCATGCCCTCAATGAGACATTTCTAAAAGATCCCTCTGTCTCCAATAAAAAGCTTCTTGATCAGGCCAAGCGTGAGCTCTGCTCTGCCTATAACATCCAAAGTTAGATCTTTTTTCAACGCTTTCAACAGAAGGTATATGAGGAAAGTAATTTTACAGGTAGGCTGTTGGCATGGCAGGCCAAAGAGCAGGCCGTGGCAAATCAAATTAAGGTATTAAAATGCCCTTCAACAGCTGTTCCCACAGAAGATCCAGGGATAATTGGGGACATCATGATGACCCATTACGATTCCATCTACGGTAAACTTCAAAGGGCGGATGACCAACTACATGCTACTTTCCTTCAGGAAAATCCATCGTCAACTGTGTCTGAAATGGATAGTCAATTTATGGCAAGCTCTTTTTCCTTGATAGAGTTAGAGGAAGTCGTAAAAAGTTTGGCGAATGGCAAGGCCTGTGGTCCAGACGGACTACCTGTAGAATTTTTTTAAGTCTTTTTGGGGCATTATCAGAATTTTGTTTAACCCTTATTAATTCTTTATTAGAAGGAGGTCCAGTCCCAGAATCTTGTAGGCAGGGGAATATAGTTAGTTTCCCAAAGAAAGGTAAAGACAAGATGAACCCTAGCTCCTATCGTCCGATCACGTTATTAAATTCGGACTATAAAATTGTTACAAAACTTTTATCTTGTAGGTTTAACAAATTTGCAGCACAGTTGATCCACGCTGATCAAAACGGGTTCTTAGCTGGTAGACAATTGGCCACTAACACCCACTTTCTTGCAGAAGCACTGGATTATTTTGAGGTTCAGAAGATTCCGGCTCTCGTGTTATTATTTGATGCTGAAAAGGCCTTTGACCTTGTGGTCTGGGAGATATTATTCTCTATTTTATATTCCTTTAACATCCCACGGTCATTGATACTTTTAATTCAGAGCTTATATGAGAATGCGGTGGCTAATATAATTATTAACTCTGAAAAAGTAGGATCTAATATAATTAAGCGAGGCACAAGGCAAGGGTGCCCTTTATCGCCTGTGTTATTTGCTTTCTTTATTGAACCCTTAGCAACAGCTATTCGAAATTGTGTCGATATTCGCCCTCCTATTCCAGCAATGCCCAAAATAAAGCTGTACGCAGATGACATCTTGCTGTTAATCAAGCCAACAGTGGAGGTACAATCCAAGGTCTTCAAGTTGTTTGAGGACTTTGAAGCTTTAGGGGGATATCAAATAAATAAAGGCAAGACGGAAGTCATACAGTGTGGGAGTGATACCATAAATCTACACCCCGACATTCAGCACTCTGTTAAGTCCAACCCAAAGAGATACTTGGGAATATTCTTCTCCAATCTAATAGAGAATCTATGTAAATTAAATTTCGTTCCTTCAATATAGAAAGTTAAAGGCCTGTTTTCCAGATGGAACCTACTCCCTTTGTCTATAATGGGACGTGTGGCTCTGATTAAAATGTCTGTCTTGCCGTTATTCAATTTTCTGTTTTCCTCAATTCCGTGCACTTTATCGGGCTCGTTTTTCTCTCAGATCGAGTCAATGTTTACAGCCTTTATTTGGGGGGAAAAAAACACGTCTAGCACTTAGCACTTTGTAGGAAGATTTAGATCAGGGTGGTTTAGCACTTCCCAATCTTAAAAGTTACTATGGTGCGTATTTTGCACAATACTTATCAAGGTTCAAGCCTCCACCACAAGTACATTTCTTCTGCAACATTTTCATCAATCTTATGTGTCATGATAGTCAAATTCACTTTCCCCTGCTAATGTTTAGGTCTCCAAATTTGGTCCGTTACAAGAGTCTGCAATGGCTTTTTAAAAGAAGGCAGGCATTTTTTTAAAAATATTCTATTCCGGCGATTAACTCTGCTTCCATATTAGAAGAAATCCTCCCCTTGATAGGTGTTAGACAACCCACATATTTGGCCGCAAAATGGGCGGCAGCTGGGTATCTTAAAATTTTAGATTTTATAAGGAATGGTAACTGGGTGTCCATAGCAGACATGCACCAATTAATGGTCAATTACTTTATTCTAATGAACTCTTATGGCACTTTATTTAAATACCTTGCTGAAACAAACATCACCCCCTTTTTGGCTCAAAATCAGTTGGTGGAGGATCTTTTAGTTAAGGCTTCAGATAGGAAGCCAGGCGCCTGGAAGAAATACTTAGCTTCTACAAGAGGAGCTGATCTTGAATCAAAAGCTTTAAGGAAATGGTCAGAGCAGGAGAACTGCGGAATCTCACCCCATATTTGGTCCACGATCAACAGGATAAACTTTAGTTCTTTAAGAGGGGCAAACTGGCGCAGGATGTTATTTTTTAGTAAACGGCTGCTGTACCGAACCCCAGTTGCCCTTGCAAAGATGTACCCCAATCAGTCCTCTCAATGTTTGAATTATCCTGCTGCTAATTGGTCTCATATTATGCTCTGCTGTCCAAAAATTAATGTGTATTGGGTAGAGGTATTTGAGTATTTGGAAAAAGAATGCAATTTACAGTTGGAAGTAAATGACAGGTTAATTTTATTTGGCTTCGATCCTGACCTCCCTTGTCTAGATTCAGTGACTAGATTTTTGTATATAGCTATGGCAATCGCAAGGTCACTGATTTTACAAAAATGGCGTTCGGGCTTCATTCCGTCAGCCCTGGAATGGGGTCAGAAGATGAGAAGGGTGAAGAAAAGTGAATATACCTTTGCGGCAAGAATTGGGGGACTTAAGAAATTTAATAAAACATGGGGTTCCAGCTTTGACTAATAAGCAGAGGGAGTGGCTGCAGCTGTTGTTACATGGTGGAGGGGTGGAATGAGATTTTAGACCGTATCAATTATCTATCTATCAATTTAATGTGTAAATGTTTACAGGGGGCTTTTTCGTGTGATATTTATACCTGGCGAAACTCTTTTTTTAGAATGCTTAATAGATTAATTGTGACTCAGTAGTGATTTATATTGTCAAGATAGACTTTTATCTTTGTGTCTTTTTTTGTACGATATAATGTTGCAATATGTAAATGTTTATGCTTGACAAACTTTGGCTTCAATAAAAAAAAGAAAAAAAAAAGAGAATGAATAATTGAATGTATATAAACAAGTTACAACATGCCGTATACTCTATGGTAGTAAGAAATGGGGAGCATTTCCTTACAAAGTTCCAGTCGCTATATGGATAATCAAATACATAGTAAGCAGACATGATTTCCAATATCTGAAGGTTATTTTTCCGATCAACATTCTATATTGTATAAACATTTTATTCATGGAAAAGCAATTAAAATAGACAGTCTGAGAGACATTATGTAAACAAGCCGTTAATTGCCATAGATTAACATCAGTTCAGTCCTTCAAGCCATGACACGTGTTTCGCTGCCATGTAAATACCCTACATCAGTGAGAAAAGACACACAAGCTCCTGAGTGGACTGGGAAACAATGCCCACAAAAACTCATGACTGCATGGATTTAAAAACACAAACAATGAAAATAAATGCCAAGGTGAGCGAAAAGAGAGGGGGCAACCATTGTACCTAAGGGTGGTGATATCAGCACAGCATTCTCACCAAACAGCAGAGCAAAGCAATATTAAAATATTCATCCACGCCACACAAATCCATTAAGTGACTACCCATGTCATGGCTAATCGTGAGATGTGGACGTGATGTAACACAGATTTTTCGCGCTATATAAAACTTTATAAATAAATAAAGGCACATTTACATTGTTCAATAGATATTATACATAAACTCGCCCACAGCTAGAGGAAGGCACTCTTACCAAAGTTCATGAAAGGAGGAGGGACAATGAGATCTGATACAGAATACATGAGTCACACCCACACCAGAAGCAGAACCAACGACCAACCAAACACATGTACTGGCCGTAATTATTATTAAAAACAATCACATGCACATCAGATCACATCACCGACCAACACCATATCACTAAAGAGGGGGGGGGGGATCATAGAGTGTCAGGACAAGCTGTGCTATTTCTGAGGTCTTGAGAGGTGTGTATGTTGTATGACTTACACCACGCCAGTGCCAGACATCTGCACATACATCCACGATACACTTTCCAAACTACCCCTGTCTGCCTAACTCATTTTACACATATATGTTTACGTCTCACCCTATGGAGAATGTTTCACACTTTCTCATTGAAATCTTATATTGTAAGAGAAGGACTTTAAGTGGGCTGGGTCTCACCGGTGCTGAGCACCGGCAGTTTTTTACAGGGGGTCTCAAAACGGGTCTCTATCGAGCTCTGTTTTGTGCCTGGCACAGGCGGTCAGTTTTTTTCCGGACTGCAGTAACAGCAGGCACATCGATAAGCTCTGCTCACACTGCTCACTTCTCAATAGTGTGCGCTGGTCACACTGCTCACTTCTCACTAGTAGAGAAGTTACGGCATGACGTCATGCCAGGTGAGAGTAGTAGGGGAAGGGAAATCCTTTAAAGAGAGTCATTTTCTCTCTGGGTTTACCTTCTCTTTATGAAATTCAAGAGCAGCAAGGTATGATGTTACTTTTTGCATCATTTATCTGGATGCAATGACAGAAACAGCAAAATTCAAGTCGGGTACACTATTATAGCACAGATTTTTAGCTTACGGGGTTTTAAGCCACGCCCTCTTCATGGCGCCGCCCTCTCCTCACACAGTGAAATTATTTTTGAAGTTGGCAGGTCTTTTTTTTCCCTTCAATATTCTTTACTGGGCTAATATAGCCATAAAAGGCGAGAACAATAAAAACATACAGTTACAAATACAAGCAAAACAAACAGTGCTACCATAAGAATAATACAAAGCACAATAAAAACCCAATAAAACCTACAATAGGAGCAGTGCCCCTCTATGTCAAATAGGTCTTAATTCATGACTAGTTATGGGAAGAATTAGATAGAATTAAAGTTTACATTTCTGTATTCAAACGGGGACTGCAGAACCTCATCAAAGAATGAGGAGAATCTCGTTTCAACCCTAAAGCCCATTTTAAAATTATATTAACAATTCTTTTAGAGACTCCTGTATAGCAATTAAAATTCTTCCTATTGCACATACATTTAAAAATCTCATATTTATGAACAGACTAAGAGCTTGATCCCTATTATTAATGTTATGAGTAATGAAAAGAGGTTTTAAAAATGACTTCTGTTCTTCTAGGAACCACAAACAGTCCAGCATGATATGTTGACTACTTCATTTTACCTTTAGTGCACATGTGCACAAGCCCAGTTCATTTCTCATTGCAGCTTTTATCTTCCTGTCTGCATTACATGGGTTCAGGCCAACTCTACATTTCAGTACCATGTGGAAAATTAGTACGGTCTGGTAAACATTATCTGCGCCATCTTGCCTTTTTCCCTGATGCCACACTTTTTGTCGTGCGCACCCGCCATTTTAGGTGCCTCGATCAGAACAACCCTTTTTGCATGCCACTGGCCCCCCGGCATAGCCCTCCTCCCTCACAAAGCCCACACTCTGACAACCCCCGCTCGCACATGCCTTGGGTCATAAACCCCTCTTCAGCGCAGCGTTGCCTCAGAACCCCATCCTGTCCCCAGCGCGACACCTCCCTTCCTTCCTTTTATGGTCCCAGGCCCTTTTTGATACAAAACCCCTTTTTCCTGTGTGCCCGTTTGTCTTTCTCGTTCCCAGGCCGACACCTAGCTCTGCCGATACTGTTCATTGCCCCTCCCCGTACAGTAGGAAGCTTCCCTCATTAAAGGACCCTCGAGTTGATCAAAGCCCCCACCCTATGAGATCCGATCAAACCCCCCACATTCCGTGAATCGGCGGAATGTCCCGCTGCGCGATAATCATCACCTGTTGTGACCGGGGTGGGGACTTCAACTGTAACTGTGTGTGGGAACGGGCCTGAAGGGGAGATTCGGAGGATATCCTTTCCGTACATCAAAGCATTACCAAGAATGTGTTGTATCTAATAAAGCAATAAACCTGTGTATAAGAGGCCAGGCCTCAGAGATGCGGGTAGAGCACCTCATGAAGATACCTGCTGTCTGAACTGATGTGTTCTCCTCCGGAGAGAATAAACCTTGTTTCCTGCCTTCCCGTCTCCAGCGCCTGCCTCTTCATTGATTAATAATTCGTGGGTTAAAGAGGCGATACCGCCGGGCAAATATCGATTGTCCCTTGACCTTAGATTCAACAATTGGCGTCCCAAGCGTGGGGCCCATCAGCGACTCGTGGATCCAGTGGGAGAGGTCCTGACGACAGAGTGAACGACTGCAACGATCGGGAGAGCTCTTGCCCAATAGACCCTCGTCTGGCAGCCGATCATCCGAACTTCACTGGTTCCGAACAGACCTCTCTCGAGTGATCTACGGTCCTGACTGGGAACCATCAGGAGTGCTGCGAGGAATACAAAGAAAAGAGGACGATCGGGCGCTGGATTCGGAAGACAAGAAACTGTCCATACGGTCCGGGTAAGGTCGTGTAGACACGACGAATCACGAAATAATTGTTTAATTGTTCAGAAAATACTAGTATTACTCTTTGTTGACCTATTTGGAGATTCACTGTCTGCACACGAAGAAACAGTAGGCTCTTTCTCTTTGCAAACAGTGAAGGATAGGTAACGCAGCCGTCGTGCCTATCTTCCTCCCCCACTGAATTAATTATTTATTAACGGCCACTGATTAACTGTTTTTGACCCCGAACTACTGTTCGCGGATTGTTTTCTGGAGATTCTCTGTCTGCAGACAGGAAAGAACAGGTTCCCCTTTGCAGATAGTGAAAGGGTAGAGGAAGCGGACCTTTTGCGAATCTACTTATTCTCCCCACTGAAATGTTTTTTTATTTTTATTGGTTCATGAGGTATTCACTGCCTGCAAACAACGCAGAATAGAAATATTCTGTCTAGTCTTTGCACGCAGTGATAAGATAGGCAGTGCTGACTTTTTGTCCCTCGTTGTGAGCTGTCATGTCTGTCTTCTCCCCACTGGTCGATAGCTGGTTCAGCCCGGACCGTTTATTAGAGGTGGATCATCTAGCTCCGCTGGAAGGCACCCCTAATAAAGACATGTTCGTAAACTATGGATTAGTTACCATAGCCTATAGTAAACTGTGGCACAGGTATACCAAAGAAAGTCAAGAGAAACAGTGGCCACTGATAGGATCCTTCGATCTTGATAAAATAGAAACGTTAGAAATAGCCCTTCGTGATAATAAGACAACGCCTATTATGCTCGACTGCCTCGGTATGTGGCGCAAAGAAGCAATACAACGAAAGAATAGAGACGAGGACAGAGCAGGTAAAGGAACATATCGACAGGACGACCCCAGAACACAACGTCCCGAAAGTAATCCCCCGACACTACGCACAGGACGGCCAGACTTAGGGCAAAACCAATGTGCTTTTTGTAGATATGCCGGGCACTGGAAAGCCCAATGCCCGACTCTACTGAACGTGAGTAGGAGCAGAGGACCGACAGGAATAACAGGCCGGCAGAAAGGGAAAAGGCGCGAGACAAAGATGAATCAGACTGACATGGACAGGCCAGATAGAACCACCACGTTTGATTATGCCCGATGGCACAGATTTCGTCAAGCCGATTTCAGCGACATGTTCGAGTCCTCATAGATCCAACAACGATAAGACGGGAAAACCCAGTGTAGCTCTAAATTGACAGACGACAAACCCCGAAGAAAACAGAAAGAATAATGTACACACATGATCAAGCATCCTTACGTTTAGCCAAGTAGGGAAAAGTTTAGGGTATTTCGAGGTAAAGGGTTACACAAGTATCCTTCACCGAGAGGACTAGGGATATTGCCAATGTCTGAAAACCTACTACCTCCTTTCTTCGGCATCCTTATAGGCATATAACTAAAGCCTGCCCCATTGCTCTAACAAAAAAGTATGCGCAGCATATAGAAATAAGATAATTATGGCCAATAACTGTTTTATGTTTGTCTTGGGTCTTTTTATATAATATTTGTACTGTCTCCCCGTCTGAGTTTGTGTGTACGTGATGCATGAATCTGCGTCATCCCTCTGCCTGTGTTACCGTGGTACTTAAACTTCTGTTAACAGAAGCTTTAGCATGGAACAACCTGGAAAGAAAGGAGTGGGAAAACGAAATCCGTAGGCCACTTATGAACTTGAACTTTTATTTAACATAACGAACAAGAAACAAATAACAATTCGTAATAATAACACCTATTAATGCCCTAACAACAGAAAACGTTTGAAACAAGAACGGTAAACTAGAAAATGAAAGTCAGCAGAACATTCGCCCCCCCCCCATTCTGGAACCTTCCAAAGTAGGGCAGGGTTACGGCTACGCCCAACCGGCAGCAACCCATATAAGGCGGGTCCTGCTGCCAACAGTCGGTCAGGAAATCATAACATAGGGTGGAGCCGGAGGAGAGACAGGGGCCGGCAGAGTCCGGCCGCAGCGGCCCTGGGTAGTTGCAGGCAGTCCCGCCACATGTCCTCCCGGTCCGGCCACCAATGGCCAGGGACCGGGGCCAACTGGATCCGGCTGCAGCCGATAACCTAAGGGACCCGTTCATGGGGCCAAAGCCAGGGGCGTCCGGCCGACCTCCACCGGAAGCCCGGCCCAGAAACGGACAGGACACTTCTTTCTTTTCTCCTCCGTGATAGCCGCAGCAACACGCCAGGCGCCACTTCTGTCATGAACAATGGCCGCGACAACTCTGGGCGGCGGAATGTCTTGTACATACCTCCGCGAAAATTAGTCCAGGTCGGGCTGGGAGGGAGAGGCGACGCGGACGAGCCTCTCCCACCTCCACGGATAGGAGGTTTCCCAGCCCCCGGCCCAGCACCGAACTCCTCCAGCCAGGCGGTGGTGCCAATACCTGCGTAGCACCGAACATACCATGGTGGCGCCCCAGTACTTGCGCAGCACCGAACATGCGCCGCAGGTGGCCATACTTCCGCAGCACTGGGCATGGGCCTTGTGGAGCACAGGGTGTGGAGAGACCATTGTGCATGCCCATGAAAGAGAGCGGCATGGAGTGCACCGGGAGAGGGAGACGGCGCGAACGAGTCTCCCTCGCCCCCCAGGTGGGGGCACCACAGCTGCGCCCTAGCCGAACGTCCTGCTTCCACAACACGGAGTTCCATTCCCTATTTGTCCTCAGAAAGGTCTCTTCCACTCTTGCAGACTCGACGAGGGGGGCTGCTGCAGGCCTCAAAATGGCGTCTGGGTCCGCTGGAAGGCGGGTCTCGGCCGCTAGAGTAACTTTGAACAACAATGTAACTCGGGCGCTTGCCCACCGGGGCACGAGCCCCCACCTCCGACAGCACCCCCACAGCCTTGAAGATTCTACAAAAGTCCCAGGAGCCCTCGGCCCCTGCAGGCTTCCGGTAAGGGACAACTGCCTTGATCGCTAATGAAACAAGCATGACATTGCCACTCCTTCTGTTAGCATGAATTCTCGAACTACCGAAAAGGACTCTGGTCCAACTGCCGGTTGTAGGAAACATTTTTTTCTTGATACTACTTCCGGACCAACACGGCCCCGCCCAAAATGGCGCCGGTAACAATAGGAACTTACGAACGCCTCGTGGTGTTTTCTTTTGCTAAAAAGACTCGATGTTCCGAGATATGTTATGATCCATTGTACACTTGACGGAAAAGAGGGAGGATTCACTCGACGAACATATAAAAGGACCGCGTGAATTTTTTTTTTCAAATGTACGATTCATTATGATATTATCATGTCTGACATGTAACCTCGCTTATGACACACTCCCATGGTATACCTATAGGAATTTGATTACAACTAGTCCAACTGTGTTTCCAATTATGAAATGAATGCCCCTTGGTCCCTCAACTATTCGATAGACGTTTTTAGTTCCCTGCAAATGAATGAATGAACCTTTTAAACATGTTTTTAATCCTACAAAATAGCCTCCCCCCTACTGTACGCACTTTAGCCATTGCCGTATCCGGCCAACCCCGATCACACTGTCCTATCAACATGCTGAACGAATGTGAAAATAAAGGTTTTCGAAACTATGAACGGGTATTGCATGCTTTATTTAAAATGTGGGATCGGCGGGAGAGTTCTTTTCTGTGCACCCTACTCTGCTCTCTCTTTAAGGTTACTAGAAGATGGTTGCCCAGCCCCGGATGGAGGATCGAATCTGAAACACGACACTCTGCCGTCAAATATGCGACTGACTCAGGGACTCGCGCATGGAGAAAGACCTCGACTTCTGGGGATGGGTAAAAGCGAAATGGTGTGAAAGATGGAATATAAAGGATGGGTAAAGTGAAACGATGTAAATGATAGAATATTATAAAGATACGACACTCAAAGGTACTAGGGAACAGAGTTGCCCGAAGAACTGATAAACCTTAGAACATCACAGCGTTGAAAGAGGTTCAAGGACCCCGATAGCAAAATACACCTACCAACTAGAAACCTCGCACTAAGTGCTTCTGATTCTCTAACGTTTCCCTACTCACAGCCTATAAGGACACACTGCCCCCACACCCCCTTGGCTCCAGAAACCAAAACCCCAGGGATTCTATCCCGAGGAGATAAGACGAGTATGAGGTAAGTAAAAGACTTTCGTACCCGTGCTTTTGATATGCTCGAATGTTGTCCCCCTCCCCTCCTTTCCCCCCTGCAGGCCACATCGGAATCACGACCAAGGTGTGGTGAAGATCTGAAGCCTCGCCATGTCTGATACACGAAGCGGACTAACACTGCCTGGTGGCACCTAAACACACCCACAAACTGCTCTTGTACCAGAAGAACCAATAAATTGTATGACATGATGAAAGCGATCACCCTTGATCCGTGTTGCATGAATGGACACCTGTCACGTATGTCTGAAACTATGAGATGATGTTTGTGTATGACTGACGCGTGGACTTAACTGGTTAAAGGACCGAGAATACAAGAAATGCGACAATAGGTGCCCTTTTTTACTCGATGCATGTCCCCTGTACCCGGCCTAATGCTCGTCCATCCCAAACTGCATGCTTTCAAAATTCTAACACAGACCCGTAATGTCCTATGTTGTGTAATGCGCTGAATAGCCTATCTTAAATACACGGCCACTCCCCATGTCGCATGTGTACTATTTAGCCTGTTGTTGTACATCTCTCTCTCTCTCTCTCTCTCTCTCTCTCTCTCTCTCTCTCTCTCTCTCTCTCTCTCTCTCTCTCTCTCTCTCTCGCTCTTCTGAACGACTAGCACCTAAATTGGCAAGCCGCCACCCCTAGTGCACCACCAATTGGCCCCAAATACCACAAGTATTTGCTCAAAATTTATCCTAAATAAAAATCACCCTGACGCCGTGTCACTACCTCTCCTTTCTGCTAAAAATTGATGAAACCGAGATTTGGCCATTAGGGAAAGGACAGGTAAGACGACTGAGGTTCCGTAATCTGACCCGAAATAAGGGAACTACATGTCAGCGGCTCCTGTGTTATAAAAAGATGCCTCAGATAACGCGACCTTCCCCGTCCCGAATTGTCGCAATACCCAAACAGTAAAGGTGATCGAAACATCCCCATCTTCCCAGAACACCCCCAGTTTCGTATCAGCTGCCCCAGACGAGAGTTTTAAAACTGTCCCTCACCCCCGGTTGTAAGAGATGGGTCGATTTTCGCCCTTACCACAGTTTTCTATGTCCCTAGTTGTTTTCCACAAGACCCCGGTTTTTAATTAAGTAGTCAGGTTGTAAGAGGCTATGTAGGAACCAGAATGATGTTTACAAAGTTAAGATTAGACCGAAGTGAAGAAATCGTTGCAATGAACCCTGTTGAAAGTAAAATGTTTAGCTGAAAAGGCAGGATGCATTGATAGAATGAAAAATGTTTAGCCTATGTTCATCTCTCAGAAAGATACCTATCAGACCATGGTGATAGCACATTGCGCTTTTTTAATATAAAGCCCAGGAGAACGGTATAGCTTTGTAAGGCTCGTACTAGGAAGGTGGGTCTCCGTCAGAAGAACTGACGTAACTGTAATGCAATAAAAGGTACCAGATCTCGTACCATGACCGGGCAGAAAACACCATTGTATTCTCATTTACCTGGAGCTGGGAGAGAAATAGACTTATGTGATTACTTTCCTCTACCAATTCTCTAAAGACTGTCTTTTCGAACTCATTTAAGGGTACGACTGTCGGAGGAAAGAAGGACCGGATGTGGGAGCACGTGGCCTGACTACAGACTATGGAACATCTGCGACATTGGCCAAGGCGAGACCGCGACAGTAAGGAGCTGCAGGACGAGGCACTGTTTTCGACAAAATAAGAGGAAAGGGCTGACCTGATGCCCCTGCTCGATGTCCAATGTATGCCGAAAAGTCCCCGCTCTCTAATCTCGGTCATGAGCCCGCCCACCTGAAATTTTCCGTCCCCCTAGTCTGTTCCCGACCTGGCCCTGCTCCATCCCCCTTTTTCTCCGACCTACCCTAAAGGACTGCTCACACGCACATTTCTTCCATCTGAACCCTTTTGACAATCAACTCAAAGGACACAGGGCGAAAAGGACCTTTTTGACCAGAAACGCGAGGAAAAGGTCGTGCCCTGCAACGCGGGACCTAGAATAGAGCTGGACCCGTAGCTCCACCGCCGGTGCTCCACAGCGCCAACAAAAGACGACAAAGAATGCTGAGAACTCATTAACTTCGAACATTGACACCCTCAATCACCGTTTCTGCTATGTCTCATTTCTCTCCCAGCCACCATTGTATTAATTATGCCCCAACCAAACATGAACAGAACTCACATATGTAATGACCTATCAATTTACATTCCAAACGACTATAAGTAGCTATGAAATGTACTCAATGCTCTCACTACAGAATCATTTTTGTCTGTTATTGCATTACTATGACTTTCCTGCAAACGAGTTTTTATCGATAGACCCGCCTCCTAAGATAAAAGATTTTAAAATGTAATGTTTATAACTCCTTCACCTGGGTACCTACTTCTTTTCCTATGACCACCACAGTCGACATGAATTGGAAATAGGCCAGCAAGATGTCTTGGATATGTTAAAGGGAGGACTGTGGAAAATTAGTACGGTCTGGTAAACATTATCTGCGCCATCTTGCCTTTTTCCCTGATGCCACACTTTTTGTCGTGCGCACCCGCCATTTTAGGTGCCTCGATCAGAACAACCCTTTTTGCATGCCACTGGCCCCCCGGCATAGCCCTCCTCCCTCACAAAGCCCGCACTCTGACAACCCCCGCTCGCACATGCCTTGGGTCATAAACCCCTCTTCAGCGCAGCGTTGCCTCAGAACCCCATCCTGTCCCCAGCGCGACACCTCCCTTCCTTCCTTTTATGGTCCCAGGCCCTTTTTGATACAAAACCCCTTTTTCCTGTGTGCCCGTTTGTCTTTCTCGTTCCCAGGCCGACACCTAGCTCTGCCGATACTGTTCATTGCCCCTCCACGTACAGTAGGAAGCTTCCCTCATTAAAGGACCCTCGAGTTGATCAAAGCCCCCACCCTATGAGATCCGATCAAACCCCCCACATTCCGTGAATCGGCGGAATGTCCCGCTGCGCGATAATCATCACCTGTTGTGACCGGGGTGGGGACTTCAACTGTAACTGTGTGTGGGAACGGGCCTGAAGGGGAGATTCGGAGGATATCCTTTCCGTACATCAAAGCATTACCAAGAATGTGTTGTATCTAATAAAGCAATAAACCTGTGTATAAGAGGCCAGGCCTCAGAGATGCGGGTAGAGCACCTCATGAAGATACCTGCTGTCTGAACTGATGTGTTCTCCTCCGGAGAGAATAAACCTTGTTTCCTGCCTTCCCGTCTCCAGCGCCTGCCTCTTCATTGATTAATAATTCGTGGGTTAAAGAGGCGATACCGCCGGGCAAATATTGATTGTCCCTTGACCTTAGATTCAACAACCATCTTTCTAAGCTTAGGACATGGCACGGTCTCAATCTAAGTAAACTTATGATCACTGCTCCACCCTTTTACCAGGAACTGGGTGGACGATTCAAATCCCCTAGGATCATATCAACTGCGATGCACTTGCTGTAGAGATGAGCTCGAGATCTTCCTCTAACAGTACCAACTGCCCTTTATAATCTGTTATAGCCCCTGGCTGTATGTATACATCGACCACAATTATTTGTCTTCCTTCCTGGGGGCCACTATAGAGCTCTATCTGGTTAGCTAATAGCCATTGACTTTTCACTTTTAACCTAGTTACTTTATTGGCTATTTTTGATTACACTAAAGTAATCAATCCCTCTGAGAGACATCCTGGGTTTGTGCGTACTGCCTCTTTAGTAAGCATTAAAAAATATCTATTGGTTCAGGTGCCCCGCACAGCCAAGACTCCTGGAAGCCCATAATTCCATAGCTTCCCAACATCTCTCGAAGGGTATCTTGGGTTAACGGCCTCTTATAGCCCCCTATATTCCATATCAATATCCGTAGGCTTTGCGAGTACGCCATTTCCTAATCCAGATCACTCAACCCTCCCATTATGTTATCATCACAGCTTGCTATTGAGTCAGATAAGGATTAAAATCAGTTGTTCAATGGTGGGCCTTTTACAGCATTTGCTGTGGTATTTATTTGCATTTTGTGTACTTATATAGCGCGGTCCTGTCACCCCAAGGGCATCCTGGCGCTTGAATCAATATAGCCACCACATATGCTGCTCAGACAGCCCTGGGGAAAAGATGAGTTTTCAGGGCTTTCCTAAACGGGAGAAAGTCCCTCTGGCTTCTTAAGACCAGTGGAGGGAGTTCCAGAGCTTGGCCGCTGCCACACTAAACGACCGGCCACCCATCCTCACTCTCTGGAATCTCGGTACCACGAGCAATTGAGCCGAAGAAGAGCGTAAGGACCGCGAAGGAGAGTACCAAACAAACATATTCCGCAGTGGAACCGGGCCTTGTCCATGAACCGCCCTGAACACTAGGCATGCAGCCTTGTAACAGACACGAAGGTGCACCGGCAGCCAGTGTAGATCTCGTAAGGCTGCTGTTGAAGAACTGTGCGTAGGGCGGGAAAGTGGCAGCTTAGCGGCCAAGTTCTGCACCCTCTGCAACTTCCCCAGCAGTGTTTTTGGGGCCTCCAGAAGTAGCGCGTTACAATAGTCAAGACGACTCAAGATGGTACCACGCACTACTTCGGGCCTGGCCTGCTCGGGGAGGAGGGGCAGGACTTTACGCAGCATGCGGAGCAGCATCATGCACGTGGATGTAGTCTTATTCACGTACAGATCCAGCTGCAAGTTGGGGCCGAAAGTCACCCCCAAGTTGCGTGCCGATTCAGCAGCTGACACAATCTCAGGGAAGGTCGGGGGCCAAAAATTCTCCGGGAGTTCACGAGGGATCCGATCCATGGAACAATAAAGCACCTCGGTCTTTGTGCTATTGAACTGCAAGGAGTTGGCCCGAAGCCAATCCGCTCTGGTTGACATACAGCGATGAAAAGCCTCCAGCGGGATCGCATACTTCCCTTCCAATGAAAAGACCAACTGGGTGTCATCCGCATAATTAAATGCGGAGATACCAAATTATTTTATTAATTGGACCAGAGGGCGGAGGTAAAGATTGAAAAGTATAGGGCTGATGGCCGAGCCCTAAGGAACCCCCTGCCCTACTCTCCGCACCTCCGAGCTGAAATGAGGCAACGCCACCACCTGCTGCCGGTTGTTCAAATAGGAGACCAGCCAGTCCCTTGCACCTGCAGTGACCCCGCACTCCTCCAGTCTCCTGATGAGGATGCGATGGCAGACCGTGTCGAACGCGGCCGACATGTCGAGCAGTACCAAGAAGGCTGCCCGCCCACTGTCGACCCGCGAACGTAAGTTGTCGAGCACGGTCACCAGCGCCGATTCCGTCCCATGTGCTGGGCGGAAGCCAAACTGTACCTCATCGAACCAGGTGTTTTCTTCCAGGAAGCCAGACAGAGAGCGCGTCACTAACTTCTCCATGATCTTAATGGGGAAGGGGAGCAAGGAGATCGGTCTATAGTTAGACAAACAGGCGGGGTCCAAGGTGGATTTCTTGAGGAGAGGAGACACAGTTGCCAGTTTCCAGCACTCCGGAACCGTTGCGGTGTCAAACGACTGGAGGCAGATGGAATACAAAGGCTGGAAGAGTTCATCCTGAAATACCTTCCAAAACTTAGGTGGAAGTGGGTCAAGAGGAGAACCCGATGATACCATTTGTGCCACCCTACAGAACTCCTCAAAAGAGGGAGTAGGAAAACAGCTCAGCCGGGGGCGACTGGGCACGACATCTGGAGCTCCCAAACTGGGGACAAAACCACTCAGCTGGGGTCGACTGGGCGAAGTGTCCGGAGCTCCCAAACCGAGGGCAGAGCCACTCAGCTGGGGTCGACTGAGCGAAGTGTCCGGAGCTCCCAAGTCAGAGACAGGCCTACTCCGCCGGGGTCGACTGGCTGAGACATCCGGAGCTCCCAGACTGAGAGCATGACCACACAGCTGGGGTCGACTGGGTGAGACCGCCGGAGCTCCCAAGCTAAGAGCACGGCCATTCAACTGGGGTCGACTAGGTGGCTCATCCGGAGCTCCCAAACCGAGAGCAATACTACTCGGCTGGGGTCGACTGGGCGAGCCATCCGGGACTCCCAGATTGAAGGAGGTGGGTATAGAGCTCTGTAGGCCTTCCAGGATTTTAACAATCTTCTCTTCGAAGGCACTCGCCAGGGAGTCGCACAGAGCCTGTGACGCGGGAACCTTATTGGCCATGCATAACGGATGGGTAAGGTCCCTGACTATTTTAAAAAGTGCTTGCGATTTGTTGGGAGCCTGATTCAAAGTGGCTTTCAGATAAGACGCCTTGGCCATCTTAATCTGTGCCTTGTATTCCTGCAATGACTGTTTAAAAATGACCTTCAAGGAGTCAGAGTAATGCTTCCTCCACGCCCTTTCGGCACGTTTACAACTCAGCTTTAGCTGCCGCAGGTCATCCGTGTACCAGGGGCAGGCCCGATTCAGTCTACCCCTAGACCTGCAGAATGGAGCCACCTTATCCAAGGAGTTCGAAATGGCTCGGCATAAAGCAGTATAACTCTCCTCAACCGAGTCACTCAGACCGAAATTGACCGGAAGTAAACTTGGCAGGGGCGAGGATCTCAACAGTCTGGACCAAGGCCTGCTCAGTTTGGTCTGTCTGGACCCAGCCTCCGCCGAGGTATAATCCTCCAGGTAGAGGGAGAAAGCAATCAGTGAATGATCCGTCCAATACTGACAGAGGACGTCATTCACCGTCACTAATTGTGCATCTGCAAATACCAGATCCAAGGTATGACCCTTCCGATGTGTGGCAGAGCAAACCAGCTGTTGCAGCTGGATATCATTGCAGGCTTGGCACAAGGTGGAGAAAGCACTGTCCAATGGACCGCCCGGCCACAGGTTAAAGTCTCCTAAGACCACCAGCTTAGAATGGGTGTTCGAAAGGTCGTAGATCAGGTCAATGAAGTCGGGGAGGGAGGGCGCATTACCAGGCGGACGATAACACAGAACCCCGGAGCAGAGTGTCTTTCCCGGACCGTTAAAAGCAAACCCCATCAACTCAAAGCCTAGTACCTCTCTGATCTTAAGCTGGGAGAGAGCTAACGTGTCTCTAAAAATAAAGCCAATCCCACCACCCCGGTTCATCACTCGAGGGGTATGGTTGATTTTGTAGCCTGGAGGGCAGGCCAAGCCCAGTTCGACCTCACAATCCTCGCGGGTCCAGGTTTCCGTTAGGAATAAGACATCAAGCCCCATGGACTCGATGAGGAAGGCAATCTCAGTGTGGGGCTTACAAAGGGAGCGAACATTAAGCAATCCACATGAGATAAAGCTAGGCTTGGGAATACTAACCTGTCGACTAACGGGCGCCTGACTCGGTCTACAGTCCAGTAAATCAGACCGAGAGTAGACTATGCGTGGAATACACGGGGGCCAGAGGTAGCGGCCCTGAGCGCGCCCGTTGCGCGAACGGGCGCAAACGGGCTTACCTCTGGCGCACCTCCGGCGCGCCTACGTCGCGACCGCTGCGCGCATCCGCTGCGCGCCTGTCGACACATATCTATTTATAGTATTACGTCGCCCGGGCTTCCGGCTACTCGAGCCTCTAGCCCCACCTAGTATGGCGCCTAAAGTGTCCCAAGCGTCACCCCCAAGCGTCACCCCCACCTAAGATGGCGGTCGACGTTGCAGCGCCAGGAACCCGGAGCCCCTCTACCTAAGCCCCGCTAAGTGCGGGTGAAAAAACTATTATAGTGCAGGTAAGCCTCACTATATCCCCGCGTTGCAGGTCAGATGGTTAAGCAAAAGAATAACATTATGGTTACTTGTAGACCTCCCTTGCTTCTATCGGTGTACATTCTTCTATGCGATCCCCTGATATGCCACGCTGTATTTGACCAGGGCGTAATCCTACATGTAGGAGAGAGCCCAGAGGTTCCCGGGATTACTCCCCACTGTACTCAATTCACCAACTTGCACAGGTCTTATCGGGGAACATACTTTACGACGCGGATGTTACCCCGCGCTACCATTACGACGCGTCTCTTACAACGCAAGTCGTAACCACGACTTGCGCTGGAGGGCGCTCAAGGACAAGGAATAGTTAATTTACTATTCCAACACCTTCCCTACTATCCACGGGGACTGGTGTTGGAATAGTAAATTAAACTATTCCTAAGTCCGCACCCTACAGCGCAAGTCGTGGTAACGACTTGCGTTTTAAAACACGCGTTGTAACGGTACGCGTGGTAATAGCCCACGTCGTACCATCATACATCCGTCTTATCCCCTCCTATTCCAGTTCTTGCTCAGCCCTTACCACTATCTGCTTTACACATTTAAAACAGAAGAGGACCTTTGTCACCCTAGTTCCTTCCAAATTTGTTGTAGAGCCTATTTACCTTTTATCGCCGGATGTAACCTCCTCCAGGGTAGGACATTTAACCAGTACTTGCAATAGATCTGAGAGATTCAGAGGCTTTTATATCATCTGATGTATTCTCCCTAACCTTCTCCCCCATGGTTCCACAAATACCCATGGACTATCCCTTTTATCATACTTTCCTTTAGTCCTCCCATCTGTAGGTCCTCTGTCCAGCCTGAGGCATTCTCTTTTCCCAGGTTGACCTCGAGAGGACTCTCCCTTCTTATTCTACCACGCAGCTCACCATTCACCCTGCTACCCACTTTTTTGTCCCACTCTTTGGCAGGTCTGTGAGTGAATTCTTGGGTGGAGTAGGACACAGCTGGGTACAAGGTTGCACTCAGGGCTTTAAGTGGGCCGGGTCCTACCAGTGCTCTGCACCAGCAATTCTAAAAAGCACGTGCTGAGACGGGTCCCTATTGGGCTCTCAATTCTCGCCCTCACCCTCAAGGTAAACAAAAGAATCTTAACTCTGCAGCCTTTGTTGTAACTTAAAAGAGACTTGTTTTAGTTCTTTCACAGCCTCATCATTTGAAAATTGAAACATTTTCAATATTACATACAACTTACGCAACTGACAACCATTGACAAAGTCAATAGTCCTTACTTGCTGTATCATACTTCTGGATTCACTGAAGCAGCAAAATACCAGTCGGTTGGCACACTATGCAAAGCGCAGAGTTTTAGCTTAAGTGTTTTTAAGCCACACCGTTAATGACATCAGCCGCGCCCTTTTGAGAGACCCCCCTCCAGTTTTTTCATTGCACTTAAATACCGGGGGCCTCATCTATGAGGCCGTGCGTCACTTTTACGCCGCTGGTGCGTCACTTTTTGTGACGCACCAACAGCGTAAAAAATGTGCCTTGTTGCACGATATTTACAAAGTGACACATCTAGGTACATACGTCACTTTGTAAACCCCTGCGCCACATTATACCTGAGCCAGGTATAATGTAGGCAGGGTGGGCGGTCTGACGCAAGAAAGGGTCATAGAGGTGACTCAGTGAAATCTATAAGATTTCACTGCGCCACTTCTAGGACGCAAATGCGTTAATTAGACTGACGCAGGCCCTTTCACATGGGGCTTGCCCCATGTGAAAGGACACATTGCTGGAGTTGCATCACTTTTGTGAGACACCCAGCAATGCGTCACTTTTGCGCCATACAGATACGCCAGAAATACTGACGTATCTGTAACTCCTTGCGACATGATGCGTCATACAGTAAATATGATGCATCGATGGTCTCGCAAGGAGGGCGCAGTGAAAAGTGACGCATCCCTGTTTTCACGCAGCGATACATCACTTTTCATAAATGAGGCCCCTGGTTCCACTGCCTTGCTTAGCCCCGCGTTGCACAATTGAGAAGCCGCAAACACCAGAATTAGCACTAAGGCGCTCTTTTCTGCTGCAAAGAAACACTTCTGGATGCAAATGGCAAGTAAAAGTCAGGTGGATAATTGGAGCGGCGGCATATTTTTCAGGCTTTCAGTCATTTGTCACAAAGCAGCCGGTGTGATATGAGGGGTGAGCGCATGCATCTGTGTTACCCAGCTTTTTTACTGCGATGTTTACACCCCACTACATCGACGCTGCTTTACGTCGACATACCAGTGCATCGACACTAGTGTAACGAAATAAAACTACATCCACACGCCACTGCACCAACATTCTACTGCATCAACAACATCACTGCATGGACAGACCACACTGGTGTTCCACTGCATCAACATACCCGTATATAGACACCTCAGTACATCAATGCACCAATACATCAGTATATTAGTACCTCAACACTAGTGTACCGATATACAACTATACTGACACTCCACTACATCAACACTCCACCGCTTTGATGCCATAAAACTACATCAATGCTTCACTGCATCAACATACCACCACACCAACACACTGGTACATCAACACTCCTCTACATCAACACACTGGTACATCAACACTCCTCTACATCAACACACTGGTACATCAACACTCCACTGCATCAACACTCTACTTCATCAACACCACTGCATTAACAGACCACTCTGATACCATTTCATAGACACTTCAATGCATCATTGTACAACTATATCAATGCTTCACCGCATCAACATACCACCACATTGACACTCCTCTATATCAACATCAACACACTGGTACATAAACATTCCACTGCATCAACACTCAACTTCATCGACAACATCAGTGCGTGGACACACCACTCCGATGCCCCACTGCATAAACATATATTTAGCTAGATACTTCAATGCATCAATGTATCACTACATCAATTCTTCACTGCATTAACACAACACCACCTTGACACTCCTCTACATCATCACACTGGTACATCCACTCCTCACTTCATCAACAATCTACTGCATGGACAACATCTGCCCATGGACAGACCACTCCAATGCTCCACTGGCTCAACATACCCTTAGACAGACACTTTAATGCATCAGTGTACCACTACATCAATGCTTCAACACATACCACTTCTTCGATCTCCAGAGCATCAACATATTATTGCATTGATATTCCTCTGCACCAATATATATTGGAGCCTCACTGCATTGACATACGATTACTTCGATGCTTCACTGCATCTACACTCCACTGCTTTGCCATACCACTTCATTGGTACCCCACTGCGTTGACTTAGCAGTGCATCAAGATTGCATCAACATGCGACTGCATCAAGGCTCCATGTCATACATTTACAACAACATTGATGCGTCACTTCATTGATATACTAGTGCATCGAAATGTCAGTACATCGCTATACAACTAAATCAGCATTCACCTACATCACAACTCCAGTGACATTCCACTGTATCAAAACTGCACTGCCCTGACATTCCAAGGGCACTGACCTTGCACTGCATCAACTTACAAGTACATTGACATTCTTCTTCACCAATATTCCACTATGCTGACACAGAACATACCACTATTTGATGCTTGACTGCATCAACTTACCACTACATATCACTACGTCACCACGTCAACATTCCACTGCATTGATTTCAACTACAACAAAATGTTACTTCATTGATATATCACATAAACACTCCACTAGATAAATATACAACTCCATCAGCACTCCACTACACCAGTATATCATCACATCAACACTCCACTACATCCCCGCACGTAGTCCTGCTACTTAGGTACCCTAGCCTAGGTTTGTGATCGTCCAGGTTCTTCCCCTTGGATTGCTCCACATCCCACGTGATGACTGCAGTCTCCTTTTTGGTTACTCCTGATAGTCTGTCTCGGGCCTGCACTACCCGCGATGGATTCTAGCTTGCTCTTGTAGAACTCTGACACGCCTGGGGGGGGTTAGGGGGTGGAGTAGGGGGGGTAGGAGTAGGGGGGTAAGGGATATAGGGGCTTGGGCTGGGGAGTTTGGGGGGGGTGTTTGGTTTTGTTAGGTTAATTATAGGAAAAACAGGAGGGAACCCATAGACCTCGTTGGGATGGGTGTATCATGTAGACAAAAACAATTCCCAACAGGTATTATGTAGAGACAGTTTCAATTGTGTATGCCTTGAGCATTACAAAGAACAGAAACAAGGAGTCAATTGATTTTTAGAAAAAGGTGGTATTATTTACCAAGGAAAAGGTCTTTCATAAGCATTTACAGTTTAAACAGCACTGTAAAGATCAGATCTTGTGACAACCCAGTGGCACTTGGTGCAAGGTGCTATATACAGTTTAAGTGAGGTGAGAGTGCAAGTGCTTTTTAAAAACAGCATTGGCGGTGCATAAGGTAAAGTATATACATCAGTTAAAGCTTCAAAAACAACACAAGTTACTTGGAAAATAGTTATTTTCTTGTAAGAGCTTTAAGCGCGATATGCGTCATATAATTCAGGCTGTATAGTCGACGGCGTTTCGATCCCCTTTGGTCGGGATCGTCATCAGGACGGGTTGTCGATATGTACAGTGCTGTTGACAAAAAGAGGGGTAATTGTAAGCGGGGGATGGCTGTTGGGGCGGGGGGTGAGGGGGTGAACAATCACTAGTTAGGACTAAATCACTGAAGGTATAACGTGTAAACGGGGGTGACTGTAGTGGTGGCAGGAAAGGGAAGGAGGGTGAAGCTTGGGGGTGACTAGTGTAGAGAGTTGGTAAGTTAAAATTAATTGTCCGGGCGGTGGGGAGGTGGACAATACATAAAGAATATGCACTCACAAAGGCCAAGCAGGGATGCGTGGCTGGCGGCACTCAGGGCTAATTTTGGCCGATTGCTAGAGGAAGAAAAAATTAATTATTATGAATTAATTAATTGTTGAGAGGCGCGAGTGCATCTGGTGATGGCGATGGAAAACGCTTGATGTAGAAGTACCTGATCGCGGCTTGTCGAAGGACTGCTCACGAAGTTAGGCAGCGTCTGGAAGGGCGAAGCGAGAGAGAGAGAGAGAGGCGGTCAGTCAGTTAACCGCCGTGATCGAGCAGGCGTTGGTTCGTGAGTGCGATCAAGGCGTGTAACCTCTATCAGAGGGAGAGGCTCTTACCTGAGGAAATCAGGGAACAGAAGGCGAAGGCTCATCTGGCGTGGCGCGGCATTGAATGCGGTAGCTGACCAAGGCTCGCCCGTGTCCTGGGTAATGTCCAGGCAACCGCGAGGAGGAGGCGGGGTTTCGGACGCATACCGGAGGCGGAGTCTGGGAGTGTCTAGGGAGGTGTCGCGAAGCGATTGGCAGGGGTGGGTGCGGGGGGCGGGGTGTGGAAGGGCTGGGGAGGGAACTGGAGGCGAGGGACAGAGTTACTATGGAAACACGAGTAAACAGGAAGTGAGTGGATCAGAAGGCATTGAAGGCGGGAGGCCGCGCTGGGGGATACACGGAACGGTGTGGCCAATCAAATGGAAGAGGATGCGATGGTAACAACCCAGGGGCGATGCTATTAAGTACACAGTGGAGCCCATGGGGCATATTAAGCATTACAATATTTACACATCAATATAGATGGGAGAGGCATCAGAACACAGTCAGGGTCAATTAACATAGAGTTAGTCAAGGTATGAAACCGGACGGTTAGCTACAGGAGTTTGTCTATGTCAATGGAATTACATTAACATCCAAGGAGGATGCGACAATTATAACAAAAGTGCATTTATTATACAATTTGTGTTCAGAGTGTGGCGAGTTAGGAAGACAGGGAGAAACGGACAGTAAGAGTTAGATGGAGATGGTACTGGTCCATTCATCAAGGGTATTGAGCCCATGGTTGACCGAATCGACCCTGGCGATCCATTTGCATTCGGCTCTGTTGAGCAGAGCGGCCATGTTACCTCCTCTGAGGGGTAATGTAGGTTTCTCAATGACCAGCCACTTGAGGTCCGTGTCCGTATGTGAATGCTCTAGGAAGTGTGAAACCAGAGGTGCTGTGAGTACTTTGCAGTTGATTCTGCTTTTGTGTTGTATGATTCGCTGTTTCACCATTTGGGTTGTCTGGCCAATGTAAATCAGGTCACAAGGGCACCGGATTGCATAAATCACATTTTGCGTTTTGCAGTTGGATTGATGAGTGAGCTGGTGTGTTTGACCCTTGAATGTGAATTCTTTGGTATTCAGTGTCAATTCACACACGCTGCAGGATTGGCATTTGAAATGTCCGATGACGGGAGGCATGCCCCAGGCTGCTGTGATGGTGTGTTTCTCAGTGGTGGAGGATGGCCAAGTGATGGCACGAACGAGGTGATTGGCGATGTTGTTTCCTCTCTGGTATGAAAACAGGGGTGGTGCATTGAATTGTTCTTCAGATCGTAGCACAGTCCAGTTCTTTTTAATTATTTTGGCTACTTTGTTACTGTATGGGCTGAAGACAGAGACAAAGGGGATCCTCTTTAGAGTTTTTTTGTTTTGGTTTGGCCTCAGTAGGTCCTCCCGGTGGTTATACCAGGTCCGTTTCTTTGCCTGTTTCACCAGACGTCGTGGATAACCTCTGTTGATCAATTTTAGAACTAGGATGTCCGCCTCCCTAATGTAATCCTTACGCCATTTGCAATTTCGCCGGATGCGGAGGAATTGGCCAAATGGGAGACCATCGCGTAGACCTCTGGGATGGTTGCTTGAGTAGTGCAGCAAGGTGTTGCGTTCAGTGGGCTTCCGATAGAGCACAGTCCCGATTTTTCCTTCCTCCGCATGTATCGTGACATCAAGGAAGTGTAGATCATTTTGCTCGGTCTCACATGTGAATTTAAGGTGTTCCTGGGAAGAGTTTAACCAATCGATGAAAGGCTGTAGAGAGTTAGCCGTGCCATTCCATATTAGTAAAATGTCATCGATGTACCGACGCCACAGATGGATTTGGGGTCGATATGGGTTGATTGGGTTGAGGAACAATGACTTTTCAAGGGCATGTACATATAGAATGGCAAAATTGGGAGCGAAGCAAGCGCCCATCGCTACTCCCTTGATTTGAAGGTAGTATGTGTTCTTGTACAAAAAGTAATTGTTTTGTAGGGCCACTCTTAGAAGGTCCATAATGAAATCAGTGGGAATCTTGGATGGTTGTGGTCTAGCGATCAATAGATTTTTGATTACGTTGAGCCCTTCACAGTGGGGAATGTTAGTGTAAAGGGACTCGATGTCCAAACTCGCCATTATTTGATTGTCCATATCAAAGGGTTGATCTTCGATGGTGTTGATTAAATCCATGGTGTCACGTATGTAGGTGTCTGTGATGGGCACAAACTCTTTAATCACAGAGTCCACATATTTACCAAGGGGTTCCAAGATGGAGCCACACCCTGATACGATCGGGCGTCCAGGTGGATTTCTAGCATCCTTATGTATTTTGGGAAGTACATATAGGATTGGGGTCCTGGGATGTGGATTGTTCAAGAACTCAAATTCTTTTTTAGTGATGACGTTGTTGTCTCTTGCTGCAGTTGTTATAGAGAGAATCTTTTGTCTTATGTCTGCGAGAGGATCTTTTGAGAGAGCACGGTAGTGGTCGTGGTTAGTCAATTGTCGCTCCACCTCTCTGTCATATTCGGTATTATTGAGGACAACAATCCCACCACCCTTGTCCGCGGGTTTGATGACTATTTCCGGATTGTTTTGGAGGGTGGTAAGGGCTTCTTTCTCTTCCAAGGGCAGATTATAGGGGATGTAGCGTGGAGTAGTCTTGAGTTCCATAACTTCTTTGAGGACAAGTCTTTCAAAAGTCAGAATTTCTGCTGGCATTTGGTGGGAGGGAGGGTTGAAAGTAGAGGGTGGCCGAAATGGGGAAATTTCCATCCAACTGGTATCTGGTTTGTCTGCAAAAAAGTATTTTAGCCGGATTCTCCTGAAGAATTTCAGGAGGTTGGACTGAAGATCCAAGAAATTGGTTCTAACCGTAGGCACAAATGAGAGACCACGGGAAAGAAGTTTGGTTTCTTCTGGGGTCAGATTGTGGTCTGATAGATTGAAGATGGGGATGGACGTCACAGCAGTTGTAATTTCCTTGTCCATTATTGTGGTTGTCCCCATTGATAGTATCGGTTGCGAGTTTGTCTGTTGCCTGGTACTGGAGGTTGGTATTGCTTGGCCCTCGTCTGGCGATTCTGTGGTTGTGGGTGTTGGCCGCGGCCTCGGCCTCGTCCTAAAAAACCGGGTGGAAGTAGCGGCTGTGGACCAGAGGTAGTGGCGTCTGTATCGTCTCCTGAGCTGTTTGAGGAGACAGAAAAGGTGACGCGCTGATTGTTTCTATATCGACCCCAATTCTGTGTTCTTGGCTGGTTCTGATGGGTGTTGTAAAATTCCTCGTTTAGATAGGGATACGTATTCTCATTCTTGTAGTTCTTAATGTCTTTTTCTATTTTATTGATCTTTTTGTTGACCTCAAAGGTGTTGAAAGTGGCAATAGAGTTGTAGATTTTATCTAGGAGGCTTTTTGCGTCAATGATGGTGGTGTCTTCTAGGATGCGTTTCTCTAATTCTTCAATTTCTTGGAGCTCTTGGCGGCTATGTTCTATCGCTGTATCTATTCCCAAGACCATCCAGTGGCGAGAACAAGTCGTCGCTAGGTGGCTGAAGCTGACTCGAAATTTGGGGTCCTGTGTGAAAATAGCCGGGGTGTTGCGGATTTGGAGTCCTAGGGGGATGACACCAGAGCGTAGGTAATCTGTGAGCATACGGGCATGTAGATCCGTTCTGATCTGCTTTTTCTTCAGTTTCTCGAGTTGATCCAAGAGAACTCGGGACGTGTTGGGGGTAGTGGAGGTGGTAGTAGACTGTTGAGGGCCTGACAGTAATGAGGGCCCAGTTAGTCTAGATTGGATGTATTCCTCTGAATAAGTGAGGGACTCCTTGGACATCTTGTGCAGGCCGGAGGGTCCTGGACAGATGTTTACCTTATTTATTGAGGTAAAGAAAATAGAGTACACAGAGGTACTACTCTCGCAGCTAGCAGGCTGCTCCTAATAATTATAGGAAAAACAGGAGGGAACCCATAGACCTCGTTGGGATGGGTGTATCATGTAGACAAAAACAATTCCCAACAGGTATTATGTAGAGACAGTTTCAATTGTGTATGCCTTGAGCATTACAAAGAACAGAAACAAGGAGTCAATTGATTTTTAGAAAAAGGTGGTATTCTTTACCAAGGAAAAGGTCTTTCATAAGCATTTACAGTTTAAACAGCACTGTAAAGATCAGATCTTGTGACAACCCAGTGGCACTTGGTGCAAGGTGCTATATACAGTTTAAGTGAGGTGAGAGTGCAAGTGCTTTTTAAAAACAGCATTGGCGGCGCATAAGGTAAAGTATATACATCAGTTAAAGCTTCAAAAACAACACAAGTTACAATCACTTGGAAAACAGTTATTTTCTTGTAAGAGCTTTAAGCGCGATATGCGTCATATAATTCAGGCTGTATAGTCGACGGCGTTTCGATCCCCTTTGGTCGGGATCGTCATCAGGACGGGGTTGTCGATATGTACAGTGCTGTTGACAAAAAGAGGGGTAATTGTAAGCGGGGGATGGCTGTTGGGGCGGGGGGTGAGGGGGTGAACAATCACTAGTTAGGACTAAATCACTGAAGGTATAACGTGTAAACGGGGGTGACTGTAGTGGTGGCAGGAAAGGGAAGGAGGGTGAAGCTTGGGGGTGACTAGTGTAGAGAGTTGGTAAGTTAAAATTAATTGTCCGGGCGGTGGGGAGGTGGACAATACATAAAGAATATGCACTCACAAAGGCCAAGCAGGGATGCGTGGCTGGCGGCACTCAGGGCTAATTTTGGCCGATTGCTAGAGGAAGAAAAAATTAATTATTATGAATTAATTAATTGTTGAGAGGCGCGAGTGCATCTGGTGATGGCGATGGAAAACGCTTGATGTAGAAGTACCTGATCGCGGCTTGTCGAAGGACTGCTCACGAAGTTAGGCAGCGTCTGGAAGGGCGAAGCGAGAGAGAGAGAGAGAGGCGGTCAGTCAGTTAAACCGCCGTGATCGAGCAGGCGTTGGTTCGTGAGTGCGATCAAGGCGTGTAACCTCTATCAGAGGGAGAGGCTCTTACCTGAGGAAATCAGGGAACAGAAGGCGAAGGCTCATCTGGCGTGGCGCGGCATTGAATGCGGTAGCTGACCAAGGCTCGCCCGTGTCCTGGGTAATGTCCAGGCAACCGCGAGGAGGAGGCGGGGTTTCGGACGCATACCGGAGGCGGAGTCTGGGAGTGTCTAGGGAGGTGTCGCGAAGCGATTGGCAGGGGTGGGTGCGGGGGGCGGGGTGTGGAAGGGCTGGGGAGGGAACTGGAGGCGAGGGACAGAGTTACTATGTAAACACGAGTAAACAGGAAGTGAGTGGATCAGAAGGCATTGAAGGCGGGAGGCCGCGCTGGGGGATACACGGAACGGTGTGGCCAATCAAATGGAAGAGGATGCGATGGTAACAACCCAGGGGCGATGCTATTAAGTACACAGTGGAGCCCATGGGGCATATTAAGCATTACAATATTTACACATCAATATAGATGGGAGAGGCATCAGAACACAGTCAGGGTCAATTAACATAGAGTTAGTCAAGGTATGAAACCGGACGGTTAGCTACAGGAGTTTGTCTATGTCAATGGAATTACATTAACATCCAAGGAGGATGCGACAATTATAACAAAAGTGCATTTATTATACAATTTGTGTTCAGAGTGTGGCGAGTTAGGAAGACAGGGAGAAACGGACAGTAAGAGTTAGATGGAGATGGTACTGGTCCATTCATCAAGGGTATTGAGCCCATGGTTGACCGAATCGACCCTGGCGATCCATTTGCATTCGGCTCTGTTGAGCAGAGCGGCCATGTTACCTCCTCTGAGGGGTAATGTAGGTTTCTCAATGACCAGCCACTTGAGGTCCGTGTCCGTATGTGAATGCTCTAGGAAGTGTGAAACCAGAGGTGCTGTGAGTACTTTGCAGTTGATTCTGCTTTTGTGTTGTATGATTCGCTGTTTCACCATTTGGGTTGTCTGGCCAATGTAAATCAGGTCACAAGGGCACCGGATTGCATAAATCACATTTTGCGTTTTGCAGTTGGATTGATGAGTGAGCTGGTGTGTTTGACCCTTGAATGTGAATTCTTTGGTATTCAGTGTCAATTCACACACGCTGCAGGATTGGCATTTGAAATGTCCGATGACGGGAGGCATGCCCCATGCTGCTGTGATGGTGTGTTTCTCAGTGGTGGAGGATGGCCAAGTGATGGCACGAACGAGGTGATTGGCGATGTTGTTTCCTCTCTGGTATGAAAACAGGGGTGGTGCATTGAATTGTTCTTCAGATCGTAGCACAGTCCAGTTCTTTTTAATTATTTTGGCTACTTTGTTACTGTCTGGGCTGAAGACAGAGACAAAGGGGATCCTCTTTAGAGTTTTTTTGTTCTGGTTTGGCCTCAGTAGGTCCTCCCGGTGGTTATACCAGGCCCGTTTCTTTGCCTGTTTCACCAGACGTCGTGGATAACCTCTGTTGATCAATTTTAGAACTAGGATGTCCGCCTCCCTAAAGTAATCCTTACGCCATTTGCAATTTCGCCGGATGCGGAGGAATTGGCCAAATGGGAGACCATCGCGTAGACCTCTGGGATGGTTGCTTGAGTAGTGCAGCAAGGTGTTGCGTTCAGTGGGCTTCCGATAGAGCACAGTCCCGATTTTTCCTTCCTCCGCATGTATCGTGACATCAAGGAAGTGTAGATCATTTTGCTCGGTCTCACATGTGAATTTAAGGTGTTCCTGGGAAGAGTTTAACCAATCGATGAAAGGCTGTAGAGAGTTAGCCGTGCCATTCCATATTAGTAAAATGTCATCGATGTACCGACGCCACAGATGGATTTGGGGTCGATATGGGTTGATTGGGTTGAGGAACAATGACTTTTCAAGGGCATGTACATATAGAATGGCAAAATTGGGAGCGAAGCAAGCACCCATCGCTACTCCCTTGATTTGAAGGTAGTATGTGTTCTTGTACAAAAAGTAATTGTTTTGTAGGGCCACTCTTAGAAGGTCCATAATGAAATCAGTGGGAATCTTGGATGGTTGTGGTCTAGCGATTAATAGATTTTTGATTACGTTGAGCCCTTCACAGTGGGGAATGTTAGTGTAAAGGGACTCGATGTCCAAACTCGCCATTATTTGATTGTCCATATCAAAGGGTTGATCTTCGATGGTGTTGATTAAATCCATGGTGTCACGTATGTAGGTGTCTGTGATGGGCACAAACTCTTTAATCACAGAGTCCACATATTTACCAAGGGGTTCCAAGATGGAGCCACACCCTGATACGATCGGGCGTCCAGGTGGATTTCTAGCATCCTTATGTATTTTGGGAAGTACATATAGGATTGGGGTCCTGGGATGTGGATTGTTCAAGAACTCAAATTCTTTTTTAGTGATGACGTTGTTGTCTCTTGCTGCAGTTGTTATAGCGAGAATCTTTTGTCTTATGTCTGCGAGAGGATCTTTTGAGAGAGCAAGGTAGTGGTCGTGGTTAGTCAATTGTCGCTCCACCTCTCTGTCATATTCGGTATTATTGAGGACAACAATCCCACCACCCTTGTCCGCGGGTTTGATGACTATTTCCGGATTGTTTTGGAGGACGAGGCCGAGGCCGCGGCCAACACCCACAACCACAGAATCGCCAGACGAGGGCCAAGCAATACCAACCTCCAGTACCAGGCAACAGACAAACTCGCAACCGATACTATCAATGGGGACAACCACAATAATGGACAAGGAAATTACAACTGCTGTGACGTCCATCCCCATCTTCAATCTATCAGACCACAATCTGACCCCAGAAGAAACCAAACTTCTTTCCCGTGGTCTCTCATTTGTGCCTACGGTTAGAACCAATTTCTTGGATCTTCAGTCCAACCTCCTGAAATTCTTCAGGAGAATCCGGCTAAAATACTTTTTTGCAGACAAACCAGATACCAGTTGGATGGAAATTTCCCCATTTCGGCCACCCTCTACTTTCAACCCTCCCTCCCACCAAATGCCAGCAGAAATTCTGACTTTTGAAAGACTTGTCCTCAAAGAAGTTATGGAACTCAAGACTACTCCACGCTACATCCCCTATAATCTGCCCTTGGAAGAGAAAGAAGCCCTTACCACCCTCCAAAACAATCCGGAAATAGTCATCAAACCCGCGGACAAGGGTGGTGGGATTGTTGTCCTCAATAATACCGAATATGACAGAGAGGTGGAGCGACAATTGACTAACCACGACCACTACCGTGCTCTCTCAAAAGATCCTCTCGCAGACATAAGACAAAAGATTCTCTCTATAACAACTGCAGCAAGAGACAACAACGTCATCACTAAAAAAGAATTTGAGTTCTTGAACAATCCACATCCCAGGACCCCAATCCTATATGTACTTCCCAAAATACATAAGGATGCTAGAAATCCACCTGGACGCCCGATCGTATCAGGGTGTGGCTCCATCTTGGAACCCCTTGGTAAATATGTGGACTCTGTGATTAAAGAGTTTGTGCCCATCACAGACACCTACATACGTGACACCATGGATTTAATCAACACCATCGAAGATCAACCCTTTGATATGGACAATCAAATAATGGCGAGTTTGGACATCGAGTCCCTTTACACTAACATTCCCCACTGTGAAGGGCTCAACGTAATCAAAAATCTATTGATCGCTAGACCACAACCATCCAAGATTCCCACTGATTTCATTATGGACCTTCTAAGAGTGGCCCTACAAAACAATTACTTTTTGTACAAGAACACATACTACCTTCAAATCAAGGGAGTAGCGATGGGCGCTTGCTTCGCTCCCAATTTTGCCATTCTATATGTACATGCCCTTGAAAAGTCATTGTTCCTCAACCCAATCAACCCATATCGACCCCAAATCCATCTGTGGCGTCGGTACATCGATGACATTTTACTAATATGGAATGGCACGGCTAACTCTCTACAGCCTTTCATCGATTGGTTAAACTCTTCCCAGGAACACCTTAAATTCACATGTGAGACCGAGCAAAATGATCTACACTTCCTTGATGTCACGATACATGCGGAGGAAGGAAAAATCGGGACTGTGCTCTATCGGAAGCCCACTGAACGCAACACCTTGCTGCACTACTCAAGCAACCATCCCAGAGGTCTACGCGATGGTCTCCCATTTGGCCAATTCCTCCGCATCCGGCGAAATTGCAAATGGCGTAAGGATTACTTTAGGGAGGCGGACATCCTAGTTCTAAAATTGATCAACAGAGGTTATCCACGACGTCTGGTGAAACAGGCAAAGAAACGGGCCTGGTATAACCACCGGGAGGACCTACTGAGGCCAAACCAAAACAAAAAAACTCTAAAGAGGATCACCTTTGTCTCTGTCTTCAGCCCAGACAGTAACAAAGTAGCCAAAATAATTAAAAAGAACTGGACTGTGCTACGATCTGAAGAACAATTCAATGCACCACCCCTGTTTTCATACCAGAGAGGAAACAACATCACCAATCACCTCGTTCGTGCCATCACTTGGCCATCCTCCACCACTGAGAAACACACCATCACAGCAGCATGGGGCATGCCTCCCGTCATCGGACATTTCAAATGCCAATCCTGCAGCGTGTGTGAATTGACACTGAATACCAAAGAATTCACATTCAAGGGTCAAACACACCAGCTCACTCATCAATCCAACTGCAAAACGCAAAATGTGATTTATGCAATCCGGTGCCCTTGTGACCTGATTTACATTGGCCAGACAACCCAAATGGTGAAACAGCGAATCATACAACACAAAAGCAGAATCAACTGCAAAGTACTCACAGCACCTCTGGTTTCACACTTCCTAGAGCATTCACATACGGACACGGACCTCAAGTGGCTGGTCATTGAGAAACCTACATTACCCCTCAGAGGAGGTAACATGGCCGCTCTGCTCAACAGAGCCGAATGCAAATGGATCGCCAGGGTCGATTCGGTCAACCATGGGCTCAATACCCTTGATGAATGGACCAGTACCATCTCCATCTAACTCTTACTGTCCGTTTCTCCCTGTCTTCCTAACTCGCCACACTCTGAACACAAATTGTATAATAAATGCACTTTTGTTATAATTGTCGCATCCTCCTTGGATGTTAATGTAATTCCATTGACATAGACAAACTCCTGTAGCTAACCGTCCGGTTTCATACCTTGACTAACTCTATGTTAATTGACCCTGACTGTGTTCTGATGCCTCTCCCATCTATATTGATGTGTAAATATTGTAATGCTTAATATGCCCCATGGGCTCCACTGTGTACTTAATAGCATCGCCCCTGGGTTGTTACCATCGCATCCTCTTCCATTTGATTGGCCACACCGTTCCGTGTATCCCCCAGCGCGGCCTCCCGCCTTCAATGCCTTCTGATCCACTCACTTCCTGTTTACTCGTGTTTACATAGTAACTCTGTCCCTCGCCTCCAGTTCCCTCCCCAGCCCTTCCACACCCCGCCCCCCGCACCCACCCCTGCCAATCGCTTCGCGACACCTCCCTAGACACTCCCAGACTCCGCCTCCGGTATGCGTCCGAAACCCCGCCTCCTCCTCGCGGTTGCCTGGACATTACCCAGGACACGGGCGAGCCTTGGTCAGCTACCGCATTCAATGCCGCGCCACGCCAGATGAGCCTTCGCCTTCTGTTCCCTGATTTCCTCAGGTAAGAGCCTCTCCCTCTGATAGAGGTTACACGCCTTGATCGCACTCACGAACCAACGCCTGCTCGATCACGGCGGTTTAACTGACTGACCGCCTCTCTCTCTCTCTCTCGCTTCGCCCTTCCAGACGCTGCCTAACTTCGTGAGCAGTCCTTCGACAAGCCGCAATCAGGTACTTCTACATCAAGCGTTTTCCATCGCCATCACCAGATGCACTCGCGCCTCTCAACAATTAATTAATTAATAATAATTAATTTTTTCTTCCTCTAGCAATCGGCCAAAATTAGCCCTGAGTGCCGCCAGCCACGCATCCCTGCTTGGCCTTTGTGAGTGCATATTCTTTATGTATTGTCCACCTCCCCACCGCCCGGACAATTAATTTTAACTTACCAACTCTCTACACTAGTCACCCCCAAGCTTCACCCTCCTTCCCTTTCCTGCCACCACTACAGTCACCCCCGTTTACACGTTATACCTTCAGTGATTTAGTCCTAACTAGTGATTGTTCACCCCCTCACCCCCCGCCCCAACAGCCATCCCCCGCTTACAATTACCCCTCTTTTTGTCAACAGCACTGTATATATCGACAACCCCGTCCTGATGACGATCCCGACCAAAGGGGATCGAAACGCCGTCGACTATACAGCCTGAATTATATGACGCATATCGCGCTTAAAGCTCTTACAAGAAAATAACTGTTTTCCAAGTGATTGTAACTTGTGTTGTTTTTGAAGCTTTAACTGATGTATATACTTTACCTTATGCGCCGCCAATGCTGTTTTTAAAAAGCACTTGCACTCTCACCTCACTTAAACTGTATATAGCACCTTGCACCAAGTGCCACTGGGTTGTCACAAGATCTGATCTTTACAGTGCTGTTTAAACTGTAAATGCTTATGAAAGACCTTTTCCTTGGTAAATAATACCACCTTTTTCTAAAAATCAATTGACTCCTTGTTTCTGTTCTTTGTAATGCTCAAGGCATACACAATTGAAACTGTCTCTACATAATACCTGTTGGGAATTGTTTTTGTCTACATGGTTTTGTTAGGGGCTTAATAGGCCGGGGGCGGGTGGACCGGGGGACAAGAAAAGCAGACCTGAGTACTACCTGAGGAACAGTTGTATTTGAGCCTTAATGCACTTGTCAGCTACTAGTACTCTCCTGTCTAATGCCGCTCGACCTCCGGGGTGTGAGCTAAATGGCCGTGTAAGGCTTTCTTTGGGGGCCTGTGTTACGCAAAGGAGGGCAGCTGGATTGATTTATGAACTGGTTGTACAAAATTTAACTCTGCAATAAAAATATATTTAAAAAATAATAATTAAAAAATCAACACTCAACTACATCAATATAACATCACATCAACAATCCACTACATCAATATACCATCACATCAACACTCCACTGCATAAATATACAACTCCATCAGCACTCTACTAAATCAATATACCATCACATCAACACTCCACTACATCAATATACAACTCTATCAGCACTCCACTACATCAATATACCATCACATCAACACTCCACTACATCAATATACAACTCTATCAGCACTCCACTACATCAATATACCATTACATCAACACTCCACTACATCAACATACAACTCCATCAACACTCCACTACATAAATATACAACTCTATCAGCACTCCACTACATCAATATACCATCACATCAACACTCCACTACATCAACATACAACTCCATCAACACTCCACTACATCAATATACAACTCTATCAGCACTCCTCTACATCAGTCTACCATCACATCAACACTCCACTATATAAATATACAACTCCATCAGTACTCCACTACATCAATATACCATCACATCAACACTCCCCTACATCAACATACAACTCCATCAGCACTCCACTACAACAATATACAACTCCATCAGCACTCCACTACATCAATATACAACGCCATCAGCACTCCACTACATCAATATACAACTCCATCAGCACTCCACTACATGAATATACAACGCCATCAGCACTCCACTACATCAATATACAACGCCATCAGCACTCCACTACATCAATATACAACTCCATCAGCACTCCACTACATCAGTATACCATCACATCAACACTCCACTACATCAACATACAACTCCATCAGCACTCCACTACATCAACATACAACTCCATCAGCACTCCACTACAACAATATACAACTCCATCAGCACTCCACTACATCAATATACAACGCCATCAGCACTCCACTACATCAATATACAACTCCATCAGCACTCCACTACATCAATATACAACGCCATCAGCACTCCACTACATCAATATACAACTCCATCAGCACTCCACTACATCAATATACAACGCCATCAGCACTCCACTACATCAATATACAACTCCATCAGCACTCCACTACATCAGTATACCATCACATCAACACTCCACTACATCAACTTACAACTCCATCAGCACTCCACTACATCAATATATAACTCCATCACCAGTCCACTACATCAGTATACCATCACAGCAACACTCCACTACATCAATATACAACTCCATCAGTACTCCACTACATCAATATACAACAAATGTACAAGTACATCAGCACTCTACTACACCAGTATACATCATATCAACACTGCACTACATCAATATAGTACTCCATCAGCACTCCACTACATCAGTATACTATCACATCAACACTCCACTACATAAATATACAACTCCATCAGCACTCCTCTACATCAGTGTACCATCACATCAACACTCCACTATATAAATATACAACTCCATCAGCACTCCACTACATCAGTAAACCATCACATTGACACGCCACTACATCAGTATACCATCACATCAACACTCCACTATATAAATATACAACAAATGTACAAGTCCATCAGCACTCCACTACACCAGTAGACATCACATCAACACTCCACTAATCAATCATAACATTTATAAAGTGCACTACATACCCGTGAGGGTCTCAAGGCGCTGGGGGGGTAAGGGGGGCGACTGCTACTGTTCGAAGAGCCAGGTCTTGAGAAGTCTCCTGAAGGTTAGCAGGTATTCGATCTGCCGCAGGAGGATGGGGAGGTTGTTCCATGTCTTGGCGGCGAGGTGGGAGAATGATCTGCCGCCGGCAGTCACTCTTCGGATGCGGGGGACGGAGGCGAGGGCGCGGTCGGCGGAGCAGAGCTGGGGGATGTAGAGGCTGAGTCGGCTGTTGAGGTACACTGGTCCGGTGTTGTGGAGTGCCTTGTGTGCGTGGGTGAGGAGTGTGAAGGTTATCCTCTTGTTGATGGGGAGCCAGAGCAGGTCTCTCAGGTGGGGTGTGATGTGGCTGCGGCGAGGGATGTTGAGGATCAGGCGTGTGGAGGCGGTCTGGATGCGTTAGAGCTGTTTCAGGAGTTTGGCCAGGGCTCCTGCGTAGAGTGCGTTTCCGTAGTCCAGTCTACTGCTGGCGAGGGCCTGGATGACCGTCCTTCTAGTTTCGGTGGTGATCCACTTGAAGATCCTGCGAATCATGCGGAGGGTATTGAAGCAGGAGGAGGAGACGGCGTTGACCTGCTTCGTCATGGAAAGGGTAGAGTCGAGGATGACCCCTAGGTTGCGAGCGTGGTCAGTAGGTGTAGGGGTGCTCCTAGAGCAGTCGGCCACCAAGAGTCGCCCCAGGCCGAGGAGGTGGATCAGAGGATGAGGACCTCCGTCTTGCCCGAGTTCAGCTTCAGTTGGCTGTTTCTCATCCAGTTGGCGATTGCCTTCATTCCTTCATGGAGGTTGGTTTTGGTGGTGTGGGGGTCTTTGGTGAGGGAGAGGATCAGCCAGGTGTCATCGGCGTAGGAGAGGATGTTGAGTTTGTGCCGTAGTGTGACATGGGCAAGCGGTGCCATGTAGACGTTGAACAATGTTGGGCTGAGGGATGACCCTGGGGTACACGGCAGATGATCCTGGTGGCTTTGGATTGGAAGGGGGGAGGCGGTCGCTCTGGGTTCTGCCAGAGAGGAAGGAGGTGGTCCAGTCCAGGGCCTTCTCTTGGATTCCGGCATCGTAGAGGCGTGTTCGTAGTGTGCAGTGGCAGACCGAGTCGAAGGTGGCTGACAGGTCCAGGAGGATGAGGGCTGTGGTTTCTCCGTTGTCTAGCAGGGTCCTGATGTCATCGGTGGTGGCGATGAGGGCAGTTTCGGTGCTGTGGTTGCTGTGGTACCCGGACTGGGCCGGGTACAGGATGACGTTCTCCTCAAGGAAGCTGGTCAGTTGTTTGTTGACAGCCTTTTCGATGACCTTCGCCGGGAACGGGAGCAGGGAGATGGGCCGGAAGTTCTTGAGGTCCTTGGGGTCTGCCTTGAGTTTCTTGAGTAAGGCGTTGATTTCTGCGTGCTTCCAGCTCTCCGGGAAGGTCGCTGTCTCGAAGGAGATGTTGATGGCTTTTCGGAGATGGGGTGCGATGGTGCTGCTGGCTTTGTTGAAGATGTGGTGTGGGCAGGGGTCTTCCGGGGATCCAGAGTGGATGGTGCTCATGATCTTGATGGTGCCGTCGTCGTTGATGTTGGTCCAGGAGAGCAGGCGGTTGGGGTGGGTGGTGGTCATGGGAGGTGGGGTCTCAGTGGTTGCTGGGGTGGTGACGGCGTCAAAGCTGTCATGGATGTCTTCGATCTTGCAGTGGAAGAAGGTAGCCAGCGAGTCGCACAGGTCTTGTGAGGGTGGGATGTCATTGGTGTTGGAGCTGGGGTTGGAGAGTTCCTACAGGATGTTGAGGAGCTCTTTGCTGTTGTGTGCATTGTTGTCTAGGGGATCCATGAAGGAGGTCCTTTTGGCAGATCTGATGAGGTGGTGGTGTCTGCGGGTGGCGTTCTTGTGGGCTGTGTAGCTTTCGGGTGTTCGTTTTAGATTTTGGCAGGTGCGCTTGGAGGCCTGGAGGTCTTCGGGGAACCAGCTGGCTTTCTTGCTGGTGTGGGTGTTGGAGGGCTTCTTGAGCGTGGCGAGGGTGTTGGAGCAGTTGTTGATCCACTGTCTGCGGTTACGGGCTGCGGCATCGGGGTTGGACGGGTCTGCGGGTGGGTTCTGGGTGAGGGTGGTGGTTAGCTGGTCTTCGGTGACTTTGCTCCAGTGGCGGCGAGGCATCTGCTGAGTGCGGTGGTGCGTAGTGGGTTTCCGTAAGGTCAAGTGGATGCAACGGTGGTCGGTCCAGTGGAGTTCGGTGGTGTGGTTGAAGAAGACCTGGGAGCTGGCTGAGAAGATGGGGTCAAGCATGTGGCCGGTGGAGTGGGTGGGTGTTGTGATGAGTTGTCTGAGTCTGAGGTTGGCGAGGTTGTCGATCGGGGTGGAAGAGTTGGAGTTGTTGTTGTTCTCGAGGTGGAAGTTCAGGTCCCGAGGAGGATGCAGTCCATGGAGGCGAGGGCATGTGTGCTGCTGAGGTCGGCGATGGAGTCGCTGAACTGCGGTCGGGGTCCGGGTGGGTCTGTAGACAAGGGTACCTCTGAAGGTGCTGTTGGGGTCGGTGTGGATCTGGAAGTGCAGGTATTCGGCGGTGCTGAGGGTGTCGTCGGTGTATGTCAAGATTTTGGGTGTGTTCCTGTGGACGATGGCGATTCCTCCTCCTACTCCATTGGTGCGGTCCTTGCGGGTGATCTTGTAGCCGTCCGGGATGGCTATGGCGATGTCGGGAGCCAAGAAGGGGTTCAGCCAGGTCTTTATCCAGAAGGCGACATCCGGGGTGTTGGAGTCCAGTAGATCCCAGAGTTCCACGGCGTGTTTGCGTGCGGAGCGGGTGTTGAGGTGGATGCATCTGAGGTGGTTGGGTTCTTTGGTGAGTGGGCTGGCTGGCTGGATGCTGGTGAAGCTGCAGTTCGGGCACAAGAAGGGTCTTTTGGTGCGCTTTGGGGCGGCCAGGCAGGAGGTGCGTGATCGTCCGGCGTTGAGTGCATGGAGGGTGCTGGAGTCGTAGCAAAGGCAGGCGTTGTGGCATTCGCTGGGGCCAGGGGTCCAGGCGCGGATGGGCGCAGACGGGCTTGCCTTAGGCGCAGCGTCCATATGAGGAGATGTGGGAGGGAGGAGCAGCTGGGAGGCGGGAGCGGGCAGAGAATGGGAGATCAGGGGGTGGGGCCACAGGGGACGCAGCGGCGGGAAAAAACAAAGGGGGGAGCGAGCGGGGATACAGAAGTCAAAGTGGGGGGCACAGAGGGGGCAAAGAGGGGAAAAATACAATAAATACAATAATGCTAACACAGTCTACAAGGGGGAAAGAACACAGTGATGCTAACACAGAATTTAAGAGGACAGCGCAGAGAGAGAAATCCAACAGTCAGGGAAAACGGGCACAGAGTCAGAAAAACGGGCACAGACCAATGCGAGTGGCAGCAGCAGGCTCGAGGCACACAGTAAGGGCTGTGTGGTGGAGAGAGGAGTGACCTGCCTGGTGACAGGGTCAAGGGATGCTCATCAATATACAAGTCCATCAGCACTCCACTACATCAGTATACCATCACATCAACACTCCACTACATAAAAATAAAACTCCATCAGCACTCCACTACATCAGTATACCATCACATCAACACTCCACTACATAAATATACAACAAATGTACAAGTCCATCAGCACTCTACTACACCAGTATACATCACATCAACACTCCACTACATCAATATAGAACTCCATCAGCACTCCACTACATAAATATACAACAGATACACCAGTCCATCACCACTCTACTTTATCAATATACCATTGCATCAACACTCAACAACATAAATATACAACTCCATTAGCACTCCTCTACATCAATACAACAGCACGTAAATACTCCACTACACAAATATACAAAAAAGATACAAGTCCATCAGCACTCCACTACATCAGTATACCATCACATCAACACTCAACAACATAAATATACAACTCCATCAGCACTCCTCTACATCAATATACAACGCCATCAGCACTCCACTACATCAATATACAACTCCATCAGCACTCCACTACATCAATATACAACGCCATCAGCACTCCACTACATCAATATACAACTCCATCAGCACTCCACTACATCAGTATACCATCACATCAACACTCCACTACATCAACATAAAACTCCATCAGCACTCCACTACATCAACATACAACTCCATCAGCACTCCACTACAACAATATACAACTCCATCAGCACTCCACTACATCAATATACAACTCCATCAGCACTCCACTACATCAATATACAACGCCATCAGCACTCCACTACATCAATATACAACTCCATCAGCACTCCACTACATCAATATACAACGCCATCAGCACTCCACTACATCAATATACAACTCCATCAGCACTCCACTACATCAGTATACCATCACATCAACACTCCACTACATCAACATACAACTCCATCAGCACTCCACTACATCAATATATAACTCCATCACCAGTCCACTACATCAGTATACCATCACAGCAACACTCCACTACATCAATATACAACTCCATCAGTACTCCACTACATCAATATACCATCACATCAACACTCTACTACATCAATATACAACTCTATCAGCACTCTACTAAATCAATGTACCATCGCATCAACACTCCACTACATCAATATACAACTCTATCAGCACTCCTCTACATCAGTATACCATCACATCAACACTCCACTATATAAATATACAACTCCATCAGTACTCCACTACATCAATATACCATCACATCAACACTCCACTGCATCAACATACAACTCCATCAGCACTCCACTACAACAATATACAACTCCATCAGCACTCCACTACATCAATATACAACGCCATCAGCACTCCACTACATCAATATACAACTCCATCAGCACTCCACTACATCAATATACAACGCCATCAGCACTCCACTACATCAATATACAACTCCATCAGCACTCCACTACATCAGTATACCATCACATCAACACTCCACTACATCAACATACAACTCCATCAGCACTCCACTACATCAATATATAACTCCATCACCAGTCCACTACATCAGTATACCATCACAGCAACACTCCACTACATCAATATACAACTCCATCAGTACTCCACTACATCAATATACCATCACATCAACACTCTACTACATCAATATGCAACTCCATCAGCACTCTACTAAATCAATGTACCATCGCATCAACATTCCAGTACATAAATATACAGCTCCATCAGCACTCCACTACATCAGTAACCATCACAACAACACTCCACTACATCAATATACAACTCCATCAGCACTCCACTACATCAGTATGCCATCACATTAACACTCCACTACATAAATATACAACAAATGTACAAGTACATCAGCACTCTACTACACCAGTATACATCATATCAACACTGCACTACATCAATATAGAACTCCATCAGCACTCCACTACATCAGTATACTATCACATCAACACTCCACTACATAAATATACAACTCCATCAGCACTCCTCTACATCAGTGTACCATCACATCAACACTCCACTATATAAATATACAACTCCATCAGCACTCCACTACATCAGTATACCATCACATTGACACGCCACTACATCAGTATACCATCACATCAACACTCCACTATATAAATATACAACAAATGTACAAGTCCATCAGCACTCCACTACACCAGTAGACATCACATCAACACTCCACTAATCAATCATAACATTTATAAAGTGCACTACATACCCGTGAGGGTCTCAAGGCGCTGGGGGGGTAAGGGGGGAGACTGCTACTGTTCGAAGAGCCAGGTCTTGAGAAGTCTCCTGAAGGTTAGCAGGTATTCGATCTGCCGCAGGAGGATGGGGAGGTTGTTCCATGTCTTGGCGGCGAGGTGGGAGAATGATCTGCTGCCGGCGGTCACTCTTCGGATGCGGGGGACGGAGGCGAGGGCGCGGTCGGCGGAGCAGAGCTGGGGGATGTAGAGGCTGAGTCGGCTGTTGAGGTACACTGGTCCGGTGTTGTGGAGTGCCTTGTGTGCGTGGGTGAGGAGTGTGAAGGTTATCCTCTTGTTGATGGGGAGCCAGAGCAGGTCTCTCAGGTGGGGTGTGATGTGGCTGCGGCGAGGGATGTTGAGGATCAGGCGTGTGGAGGCGGTCTGGATGCGTTAGAGCTGTTTCAGGAGTTTGGCCAGGGCTCCTGCGTAGAGTGCGTTTCCGTAGTCCAGTCTACTGCTGGCGAGGGCCTGGATGACCGTCCTTCTCGTTTCGGTGGTGATCCACTTGAAGATCCTGCGAATCATGCGGAGGGTATTGAAGCAGGAGGAGGAGACGGCGTTGACCTGCTTCGTCATGGAAAGGGTAGAGTCGAGGATGACCCCTAGGTTGCGAGCGTGGTCAGTAGGTGTAGGGGTGCTCCTAGAGCAGTCGGCCACCAAGAGTCGCCCCAGGCCGAGGAGGTGGATCAGAGGATGAGGACCTCCGTCTTGCCCGAGTTCAGCTTCAGTTGGCTGTTTCTCATCCAGTTGGCGATTGCCTTCATTCCTTCATGGAGGTTGGTTTTGGTGGTGTGGGGGTCTTTGGTGAGGGAGAGGATCAGCCAGGTGTCATCGGCGTAGGAGATGATGTTGAGTTTGTGCCGTAGTGCGACATGGGCAAGCGGTGCCATGTAGACGTTGAACAATGTTGGGCTGAGGGATGACCCTGGGGTACACGGCAGATGATCCTGGTGGCTTTGGATTGGAAGGGGGGAGGCGGTCGCTCTGGGTTCTGCCAGAGAGGAAGGAGGTGGTCCAGTCCAGGGCCTTCTCTTGGATTCCGGCATCGTAGAGGCGTGTTCGTAGTGTGCAGTGGCAGACCGAGTCGAAGGTGGCTGACAGGTCCAGGAGGATGAGGGCTGTGGTTTCTCCGTTGTCTAGCAGGGTCCTGATGTCATCGGTGGTGGCGATGAGGGCAGTTTCGGTGCTGTGGTTGCTGTGGTACCCGGACTGGGCCGGGTACAGGATGACGTTCTCCTCAAGGAAGCTGGTCAGTTGTTTGTTGACAGCCTTTTCGATGACCTTCGCCGGGAACGGGAGCAGGGAGATGGGCCGGAAGTTCTTGAGGTCCTTGGGGTCTGCCTTGAGTTTCTTGAGTAAGGCGTTGATTTCTGCGTGCTTCCAGCTCTCCGGGAAGGTCGCTGTCTCGAAGGAGATGTTGATGGCTTTTCGGAGATGGGGTGCGATGGTGCTGCTGGCTTTGTTGAAGATGTGGTGTGGGCAGGGGTCTTCCGGGGATCCAGAGTGGATGGTGCTCATGATCTTGATGGTGCCGTCGTCGTTGATGTTGGTCCAGGAGAGCAGGCGGTTGGGGTGGGTGGTGGTCATGGGAGGTGGGGTCTCAGTGGTTGCTGGGGTGGTGACGGCGTCAAAGCTGTCATGGATGTCTTCGATCTTGCAGTGGAAGAAGGTAGCCAGCGAGTCGCACAGGTCTTGTGAGGGTGGGATGTCATTGGTGTTGGAGCTGGGGTTGGAGAGTTCCTACAGGATGTTGAGGAGCTCTTTGCTGTTGTGTGCATTGTTGTCTAGGGGATCCATGAAGGAGGTCCTTTTGGCAGATCTGATGAGGTGGTGGTGTCTGCGGGTGGCGTTCTTGTGGGCTGTGTAGCTTTCGGGTGTTCGTTTTAGATTTTGGCAGGTGCGCTTGGAGGCCTGGAGGTCTTCGGGGAACCAGCTGGCTTTCTTGCTGGTGTGGGTGTTGGAGGGCTTCTTGAGCGTGGCGAGGGTGTTGGAGCAGTTGTTGATCCACTGTCTGCGGTTACGGGCTGCGGCATCGGGGTTGGACGGGTCTGCGGGTGGGTTCTGGGTGAGGGTGGTGGTTAGCTGGTCTTCGGTGACTTTGCTCCAGTGGCGGCGAGGCATCTGCTGAGTGCGGTGGTGCGTAGTGGGTTTCCGTAAGGTCAAGTGGATGCAACGGTGGTCGGTCCAGTGGAGTTCGGTGGTGTGGTTGAAGAAGACCTGGGAGCTGGCTGAGAAGATGGGGTCAAGCATGTGGCCGGTGGAGTGGGTGGGTGTTGTGATGAGTTGTCTGAGTCTGAGGTTGGCGAGGTTGTCGATCGGGGTGGAAGAGTTGGAGTTGTTGTTGTTCTCGAGGTGGAAGTTCAGGTCCCGAGGAGGATGCAGTCCATGGAGGCGAGGGCATGTGTGCTGCTGAGGTCGGCGATGGAGTCGCTGAACTGCGGTCGGGGTCCGGGTGGGTCTGTAGACAAGGGTACCTCTGAAGGTGCTGTTGGGGTCGGTGTGGATCTGGAAGTGCAGGTATTCGGCGGTGCTGAGGGTGTCGTCGGTGTATGTCAAGATTTTGGGTGTGTTCCTGTGGACGATGGCGATTCCTCCTCCTACTCCATTGGTGCGGTCCTTGCGGGTGATCTTGTAGCCGTCCGGGATGGCTATGGCGATGTCGGGAGCCAAGAAGGGGTTCAGCCAGGTCTTTATCCAGAAGGCGACATCCGGGGTGTTGGAGTCCAGTAGATCCCAGAGTTCCACGGCGTGTTTGCGTGCGGAGCGGGTGTTGAGGTGGATGCATCTGAGGTGGTTGGGTTCTTTGGTGAGTGGGCTGGCTGGCTGGATGCTGGTGAAGCTGCAGTTCGGGCACAAGAAGGGTCTTTTGGTGCGCTTTGGGGCGGCCAGGCAGGAGGTGCGTGATCGTCCGGCGTTGAGTGCATGGAGGGTGCTGGAGTCGTAGCAAAGGCAGGCGTTGTGGCATTCGCTGGGGCCAGGGGTCCAGGCGCGGATGGGCGCAGACGGGCTTGCCTTAGGCGCAGCGTCCATATGAGGAGATGTGGGAGGGAGGAGCAGCTGGGAGGCGGGAGCGGGCAGAGAATGGGAGATCAGGGGGTGGGGCCACAGGGGACGCAGCGGCGGGAAAAAACAAAGGGGGGAGCGAGCGGGGATACAGAAGTCAAGGTGGGGGGCACAGAGGGGGCAAAGAGGGGAAAAATACAATAAATACAATAATGCTAACACAGTCTACAAGGGGGAAAGAACACAGTGATGCTAACACAGAATTTAAGAGGACAGCGCAGAGAGAGAAATCCAACAGTCAGGGAAAACGGGCACAGAGTCAGAAAAACGGGCACAGACCAATGCGAGTGGCAGCAGCAGGCTCGAGGCACACAGTAAGGGCTGTGTGGTGGAGAGAGGAGTGACCTGCCTGGTGACAGGGTCAAGGGATGCTCATCAATATACAAGTCCATCAGCACTCCACTACATCAGTATACCATCACATCAACACTCCACTACATAAAAATAAAACTCCATCAGCACTCCACTACATCAGTATACCATCACATCAACACTCCACTACATAAATATACAACAAATGTACAAGTCCATCAGCACTCTACTACACCAGTATACATCACATCAACACTCCACTACATCAATATAGAACTCCATCAGCACTCCACTACATAAATATACAACAGATACACCAGTCCATCACCACTCTACTTTATCAATATACCATTGCATCAACACTCAACAACATAAATATACAACTCCATTAGCACTCCTCTACATCAATACAACAGCACGTAAATACTCCACTACACAAATATACAAAAAAGATACAAGTCCATCAGCACTCCACTACATCAGTATACCATCACATCAACACTCAACAACATAAATATACAACTCCATCAGCACTCCTCTACATCAATATAACATCGCATCAACACTCCACAAACATAAATATACAACTCCATTAGCACTCATCTACATGAATAGACCATCACAACAACACTCCACTACATCAATATCCCATTGCATAAACACTCCCCCAATACAAAATATACAACTAAATCAACACCTCACTCCATCTACATGAACGCTATGGTAGGGGTGGGCAGAATTTGCTTAATTGTGTTATGCAAATCTCCGCGAAATGGGGAAAAATCTCTGCGAAAACACAGGAATTCGGCAAATACGTGGAATTGCTTGTTCGCGAAGATTTGTTCCTGTTCGCAATCGCTGTTTGCGTGCTCGGGGGAACTATCTCGCGAACACGCATGCATTATGAGAACGCGAACAAGCAAAACATTTTGCGAAGTTGCAGAAGGCAGAATTTTGGGCAATTTTGCGTTCTCTGCGGAATGCGAAATTAGCCAAATTCCCCAGATTCCGCGAGCGGAACGGAATTTACCGCCCAGGCCTACACTATGGCACTGACGTAGATTCCTATTCAGAAACCATGAATGTGCAATTTGCTCCCGACAAGTTTACGAACTTGAATGCAATTTGCAACTTAGTATATTACCTAAAAGTTTGAATAACAAATTGTACATTCGCAGGGGTTCTCAGAATGAGCAACCTAATGAATATTTATTGGTCAGGTCATAATGTGTGACTCCCTGTGATTGGCTGTAATGTAGGGACAGAGGCCTGAAAGTGAAAGCAGACCTCTGCTTCTGCATTGGCATTTCCTAATGTGAAACATTTTAGCAGCCCATGTGCATTAAAGAGACCACTGCTGCTTTAGAAAAACAAATCCCATTTGGGAACACATTGGGGGTGGGGAGGACGACGACTGATCATTTTAGGCGTGTCATTTCACCTTTGATGCCTCGGAGGCTCTTATGAAACCTATGGGGGTTGCCTTCTTGAACGCTGAGAAGGCCTTTTTTAGGGTGTCGTGGAGCTATCTGTGCAGGATTTTGGAAGCTGATGGTCGCTGAGCGTTGTTTATTAGAGCTATACAGGTTTTGTACTCGAATCCTACAGCTTGCCTGCAGATAATGGGAGAAGAGTCTGAGGCATTCCCAATAGGCAGGGGAAACGGTGAGGGATGTCCTTACTCCCCCAATATTCGCATTATATATAGACCCTTTTCTCAGATGACTGGAGGCCTCCCCGTACTAAAACGGCAGAAAAGGAAAGCTTGCGCTGTGCATTCTCCGTTTGCCATGATTGTGCAGTGCAGGCAAGCATCCTGTACTGTGCAATCACCGCAAAAGGCATTGTTCTATCTTAGACGCTCATCAAAGGAGAGGGATGAGGAATGCTTGTCCCATTCAGTTCCCCAAGGACAATATTGTGATAATCAAGGAAAAAAGGACACTTGTATCTACAGAAACCATTGGTTCACTTTGACAACCCTCATAGACGCTGAAGATTTTGACGATGCGGTATATTTGTTTTTCCGCCCCTCATCTAGCGACATGGCATAGTCATTGGGTGGTCAAAGGTAAAGTATGCCTGCCTCACCCGAGGCACCTCTGGAGAGTGTAGAAGTGTCCAGAGATCAAAAAGGAAAAGGTCCAATGGCCAAACTGCGAGGGAGATTTCTAAAAGAACAGTATAGTCACCATGAACAAAATTTATTAGAGAAGGTGAATACTGTGGACTAAAATCAAGTGGGTATATTCGATAATCGTGTGACTAGATTATCATATATAATGTTTTTTAAAAGTCGACATGTTTCAGCTCCTATTGGCCCAGAGGGGTCTGTAGAGCTTTCGTCAGGACACATACAAAGAAGTTTTTACTTACACAACTTGTGTAGTATTCAAGTGCTTACTGGCAATCACGGATTCATTATCCTGTATTTTAGGAAACACAAAACACAACATCATACTATTCACATGTGAATCTTAGGCATACTAGACTGTTCAACTATCACAGTCTCTGTAACACTATACACATTGAAAAGTGCCATTTTTAAAGGTGCACAATGCTAAGTGCACTCAAACTCTTGTTGAGTGGTGAAGAAGATAGAAATGGTGAGGGAAAAAAAGGGCATAGGTCTCAGTAGAAAAATAGCTCCGGCTACATTGTTGTTATTATGTATTATGTTATTATATATTTGACACCCAGGAGCCCATGGTTACTGGCGCAACTGGCGCTGCCAAACTGTCATAAATGGCGAGATTCCAAAAACTTTATGTTTGCAGTAAGAATGAATGAACCTCAAACTTATGTGTCTAGTGGTTTTAGGAGTACGCACATTGTAACAGTAGTATCAGTAAAGAAATCATTCTAACCACAAGCGCATCAAAATTGCATCAAAAGCGCATCAGAATTGTTGTTATCGGGTACTTAGCGGTATTATACCTGTTTGCCTGGAGAATTGTTCCTCTTCAGGGTGCTAAGGGCCGCTAGTCGTGGTCTAAGCTGTAAATAACAGACACGACTTTTTCAGTTATATGGTAAGCCTCCAGAGCAACTAATATGCTCGGAGGCTAAGCACTTACCCACGTGTACTTCAGAAGATGTCTGTGCTGGCTCTGCCCCTGGAAGCGCCGAGCGCGGACAAGACGACGCCTTATGACGCTACTCAGTGGAAATAGACGTAGTCTGCAGATTGAAAAACAGACTGTCGGCAAATTACAAACAATAGTTCTAATATTTGACTCTTACAACATTTTGGCATTCTCTACCTGATCTAGGTACGTTTGGATAACTCTGCACAAACTGACTTAGTATCTGGAAATTTGCTATTTTAATGCCTGTTCATCGACCCCCTTCAGGTTGAGTATTATTAATTTGTTCACACATTTTGAAGATAATCGTCGTGCAAAAATATTAATGGCCCCTAGCGATATTCCACTAAGATATATATCATGGTGCACTATTGTTTGTAATTTGCCGAAAATCTCGACGCTAGTCTGTTTTTCAATCTGCAGACTACGTCTATTTCCACTGAGTAGCGTCATAAGGCGTCGTCTTGTCCGCGCTCGGCGCTTCCAGGGGCAGAGCCAGCACAGACATCTTCTGAAGTACACGTGGGTAAGTGCTTAGCCTCCGAGCATATTAGTTGCTCTGGAGGCTTACCATATAACTGAAAAAGTCGTGTCTGTTATTTACAGCTTAGACCACGACTAGCGGCCCTTAGCACCCTGAAGAGGAACAATTCTCCAGGCAAACAGGTATAATACCGCTAAGTACCCGATAACAACAATTCTGATGCGCTTTTGATGCAATTTTGATGCGCTTGTGGTTAGAATGATTTCTTTACTGATACTACTGTTACAATGTGCGTACTCCTAAAACCACTAGACACATAAGTTTGAGGTTCATTCATTCTTACTGCAAACATAACGTTTTTGGAATCTCGCCATTTATGACAGTTTGGCAGCACCAGTTGCGCCAGTAACCATGGGCTCCTGGGTGTCAAATATATAATAACATAATACATAATAACAACAATGTAGCCGGAGCTATTTTTCTACTGAGACCTATGCCCTTTTTTTCCCTCACCATTTCTATCTTCTTCACCACTCAACAAGAGTTTGAGTGCACTTAGCATTGTGCACCTTTAAAAATGGCACTTTTCAATGTGTATAGTGTTACAGAGACTGTGATAGTTGAACAGTCTAGTATGCCTAAGATTCACATGTGAATAGTATGATGTTGTGTTTTGTGTTTCCTAAAATACAGGATAATGAATCCGTGATTGCCAGTAAGCACTTGAATACTACACAAGTTGTGTAAGTAAAAACTTCTTTGTATGTGTCCTGACGAAAGCTCTACAGACCCCTCTGGGCCAATAGGAGCTGAAACATGTCGACTTTTAAAAAACATTATATATGATAATCTAGTCACACGATTATCGAATATACCCACTTGATTTTAGTCCACAGTATTCACCTTCTCTAATAAATTTTGTTCATGGTGACTATACTGTTCTTTTAGAAATCTCCCTCGCAGTTTGGCCATTGGACCTTTTCCTTTTTGATTTCTGGACACTTCTACACTCTCCAGAGGTGCCTCGGGTGAGGCAGGCATACTTTACCTTTGAACACCCAATGACTATGCCATGTCGCTAGATGAGGGGCGGAAAAACAAATATACCGCATCGTCAAAATCTTCAGCGTCTATGAGGGTTGTCAAAGTGAACCAATGGTTTCTGTAGATACAAGTGTCCTTTTCTCCTTTATTGTTCTATCTTACCCCGCCGCTGTTCGTGCGCCTGTAGTGCGCCTGAGGTTTTTTTTGCACTTCACTGAGTTGCGCAACTCCCCTAACTCCACCCAGGGTTGCATTAAACAGACAATTGTACCACAAACATCTACACGTGCACCATTGTAATGAAAGTGCTATACCTGCGCTGCTGTACATTTTCCCTTCAACCACAAAAAACACTGCAGCACATTAAAGTGAGTTGTCAGCGCTGACCCATTCTTTCATTTTATCAATGAGTTGCTGTGGCTTTCATTGGTGGGTGATGTCGTTGCTGCGTCCGTTTCCGGGTTGTTGCCTTTTGTTTGCTGTGACAAACACAGCATTTAGAACACAATATGTACTATGATGTGTTTGTTTTTTAATAGTGTGAGCTTTGTCACTTCTACCCGCTAGTAGTGAATATATTTATCTGCCAAATCCTACTGTCAGCACAGTGACAGGGACACGTCAATCAATTTATCGATGTCCACCTTCCTACATCAAAACATCCACATCATCCCAGATTACTTTCACCACTTGGAAACATGTCTTATCAAAGCATTGCTACCACGACTGTCTGTTTTGCTCCATACTATGCACAACTTCCTTCTCAAGGGTCATGTCAGAGGCCACGGCCTGGCCTTTTCTATTTCCTTGGCTCCTCATCAAGCTCTTAAAGGGCTGCTGGTCTATAGACCCCCTGGACCGGCTGGATCCTTTTTTGATGAACTGCAGGCAGCTATCTCAGGGCTGGCCCTGAGTGCTGAGCATTGTATATTAGCGGGAGATTTTAATTTCCATCTGGACGAGGGAGAGGATCGGATGCGAGTAAACTTCTCGATATTACGGCCCCACTTGGCCTTGCCCCGTTTCTTGCCGGCCCAACACACGATAGAGGTCATACCCTGGACCAGGTCTTTTCCACGACCCCCTTAGAGGGTATTGAACTTCTCCCGGTACTCTGGTCCGACCACAGGTTGGCTAGGTTTTATGTTCCTGGTATGAAAAAACTCCCCTGCACTGCGTCTAGACAGCACGGACCACTCTCCAGGGCACTGCATCGGGTGACTCCTGATATGTTAGCTCAGGCATCTCTTGACCATCCTTGCCCTATTTCGGGTGACCTAGAGCGGGATCTAGAGTCTCTGCATGCGTGGTTGACTGACAGGCTAAATGATCTAGCTCCTGTGCTGGCCCCTCGGCTGACCTCGAAGCGGGTTTCCGCTCCATGGTTCACGGAAGCACTGTCGGCTTCTTCACGGCAGTGCAAGGTGGCTGAGAGGGCTTGGCGCGCTCAATACGATCAGTCGGCCAGACTTGTATATAGGACGGCGATTAAAATCTATCACTGTGATATACTACATGAGAAAAGGAGATACTTTGCTAGGAGGATAGAGGCAACCTCTAATTCATGTAAGGAGATCTTTACTATTGTGAGGGAGTTCACGACCCCTCGGACTAATCTCTCCCAGGCTGCTCCTGTGGATACTTGGGCTTGTGATCTGGCCAATTTCTTTACGGCTAAAATTAAATTGATTCAGGATTCCTTTCCTGAGAGGTTAGTCGAAGTCTCCTCCAGTTTTAGGGAGGGGTCTGCACTGCTGGCCACCGTGGACCCTGTCTTGGCGGTGTTCCCGCCTATCTCCATCTCTGCGTCTCTGGCATTTTTGGCCACTCTTAAATCTGGGTCACCTTTAGACCCTTGCCCGGCCAAATTCCTGGCGAGGATGGCGGCTGTGGTAAACCCGCTGGTTAATCCACTTTTGAACCTATCCTTGAGTGAGGGGTTGGTCCCGCAGATCTGGAAGCAGGCGATGGTGATCCCCCTTCTTAAAAAGCCCGGCCTAGATCCCGAGGCGTTGGCCAACTATAGGCCTATTTCTCTCCTTCCGGCACTGGCCAAAGTCGTGGAGAAGCACGCGCATAGCGTGCTCTCTGCTTTTTTGGAGACTAATGACCTGTTGCACTCCACCCAATCTGGCTTCCGCCCCAACCTAAGTACAGAGACAGCATTGTTGGAGGTGTCAGAAGCCATTAAGGAGGCCCTGGATTCAGGCGGCAAAGTCATGCTTGTTATGCTTGACCTGTCGGCAGCCTTTGACACCGTCCCCCATGAGGGGCTCCTCGCCAGACTTCATGACATCGGTCTGAGGGGGACGGTGCTTAGCTGGTTTACATCTTTTTTAGCGGGCCGTCGACAAACGGTCTGGGCCTCTCCTAGCTCTGCTGAGATGCCGCCTCTGGGAGTCGGGGTTCCGCAGGGCTCTGTGTTGAGCCCGACTCTTTTTAACATCTTTATGACTCCCTTGGCGGCACTGGCTGAGTCTTTTGGGGCCCAGATCGTTTCCTACACCGATGATACCCAGCTCCTCTTTACGAGTAAGAAAGGTGAGGAGTTTGATGGAGAGAGCATTCGAGAGTGCCTGGGGGCTGTCTTCAGGTAGTTTCATCTGAACAGCCTCAAATGTAACTCAGACAAGTCTGAGGTACTGTTCTTCGGCTGTGCCTCGGACCCTGTTTGGCAGACATGGTGGCCGACGAATATGTTCCCCCCAGCTCATGCATCCCAGCTGGCTAAAAATCTGGGTATTAAGGTCGATAATGGTCTGACTATGAGATCTCAGATCCTCGGTCTTACGGGCACATGTTTCGGCATTCTCAAGATGCTCCGGAAGTTTCTTCCCTTGCTCTCGGAAGAGCATAGGAGGATCACGGTGCAAGCCTTAATTGGCTCCAGGTTGGATTACTCTAACGTACCATACCTGGGCCTTCCATAATATCTCGTACAGCGGTTACAAGTGGTGCAGAACTCCGCTGCACGCGCCATCTTTGGCCGTCATAGGCGAGCCAGAGTGTCCGGCCTATTGCAGTCGCTTCACTGGCTGCCTATCCGGAAACAGATAATTTTCAAAATGCTGACACTGGCCCACAAGGCGCTCTTCGGATCAGGAGCGAAATATCTTCAGCGCAGGCTGGGCTTTTATCGCCCGGTCCGTGCTCTATGATCTGAATCTCTGTTCCTTGCGATGGTGCCCCGAATAAAGAAAGCCCGTATTGGGGGCGTTCCTTTAGGCTCAGGGCTCCACAGCTCTGGAATGCCCTACCATTGGCCTTACGTGGTACCTCCAACCTGCTGTCCTTCAGGAGGGGCCAAAAACTTGGCTTTTTACCCTTTAATCTGTTCCTCCGCTGTCCGTCGTTGCCCCTTTTCCTTTTGTCTCTGTGTTATGTTTTCTCTGTTATGAGTCGCCAATTAAAAGCGCCGGGACACTCCAATGGAGTAGCCGTGCGCTATAGAAATCAAAATTAACATAACATAACATAACACGGTGGAAGGCTTGGAGCACACTTACCTGACGTCATCATCTAGAGAGAGCTAGACCACCCTATAAATCCATATGCCAAAGTTGCCACCTTTGGAACTGGGCAAGTGGGTTTGACTCCTGACCTTAGCTCAATGTTCTGGACAAATCACTTCATCTCCTCTGCCTGGGAAAATGTGTAATGCAATCTGGGTCTCATGTGAAGTGCTCGAGTGACCCTTGTCAAGGTTTGAGGTTTATATTCTGTCTTACATGGCAGTGTTTTTATTGAAGACGTGTTCTTCTGAACACCCAACTCCTGTCACTCCACAGACCTGTTTGCTTTTCTAGTTTTAGTGTGTCTCAGGGGCTCAGTAAGCTCTCTTGTCTAAAGTCCCTCTATATCTTATTTCCTATTCACATCCCCGCATGTCCCGGGAGCTTCATTGGGCAAAAGCACAAAAAGAAACATTTTCCGTAGGTCACAATAAGATTAGGGGCAAATTTACTAAGAAAGCCGTGCAGCGCACCCAAAGTTGCTGCGTTGCGTGATAGGGGGAAAGAAGGGCAGTGCCATGTGTACAAAGATATGGTGCCGCTGCTCACCCCTCCGCTGGTGCCCTCTCAGACTGCCTTGAGTGATGCACACACCTTTCCACCATAGTGCACCGAGGGCGTGTATGACATACAACAAAGGTTTTTCACTGGATGGCTTCTGTGTCAGTAAAAATACTGCCTTTAAATATATTTTAAAGTTAGAAAAGTTTTGAGAACTTTCTCAACGCTATGCCTGCCTCGAGGAGGCATTCATTTTTGGCAAAAAGCCCTGTCTAGATTTTTTATTGATAGGGCATTGCATCAAAATCCATGGGTGGATGCATGGGAACACCCTTGTATTGCCCGTGAGGTGCAACCGTGATGCAAAGTGGCACTTTTTATGACAGTGCATCAAAACAAAACCTTGTCCTTAGTCCTTAGTGTCTGATTTGGAAAGGAAAATGTATTGATAGATTATGCACCGGGATCTTGGAAGCAGGAATATTTCTATATGAGTGCACTGCTGTGATAACAAATTGCTGTGAGAATGCATTCCCTGCTAAAAAATAGCATGAAATGATGGATTCGCATTTTGTGTAATTACACGGAATTTCACATAACTGTGCATCATTTCGCCAAAGCAAACTAAGTGAATTTCGCACAACTGTACAGCTCAGGGACAAGGAGAGAAACAGATTGTCCAACCACAATGACTCAAAAGTCCATGAAGAACTGGAGAAGTTTCATTCTAAGCCTTCTTAAGTTAAGTGAATTGATGAGTGTTAGAAATGGGATCCCCGGCTGGCCAGGGCTTTCGCCAAAGTCAGTCAGAAACCACCACTCCTAAGTCAGGGCAAGGGAGTTACACGCCAAGATAACCCCTGCTCACCCTCTAGGTAACGTGGCGCGAGCAGCAAGGCTAAACTAGGAGGCGATGTGAGTTAAGTATTTGCCCACGCACCCCAGCAACAACACCCAGGACCCACCACAAAGGAAACTCCACACAAGGTTATATAAAAATAGCCTTTGTATTACACCAAAACACATTAGATAAAACACACACTTTACAATGTGCCAAAGGCACGGGCAGAATTTACAGGGGATATGTACAAGACAGGGCCACCTGGACCACTGTCAGGAATCAGCACTTTTAGAAGTAACACTTTTAGAAATAGCACATAGAATGTAAAATCACTGTAGTACGCAACCAGTAACTACTGGTAACCAGGACCTCACTAGCACCACCTGCACTAGGAGAAAAACAACCACCTAAGTATCACAATACCTGTAGGGGTGTAAGCACATATCACATGATGCATAAACATACATTCAGCGGTGTAAGGAAGGAAAACACATGATGCATCAACAATACATTCAGAGGTGTAAGAACAAGGCACATGATGCATAAAAACACATTCAGAGGTGCAGGGGAGGAAAACACATGATGCCTAAAAACATTCAGAGGTGTAGCAATAACAATTGCGCAGTAATCACATTGGCACATAAATCATAAATGCGCCAGAATCACATTAGCCACAACCTGTGGCAGTCCCTAGGCCAACTGGCCTCTCTAGGGCTAGGTAGGGGCCTAAACGTGGCAGCTTTCCACGAAGTGCTGGGCAGCTGTGTGAAGGTGCTGGGGCCAACGTTGGAGCCTTCCAGGCTCTGAATACTCTAATTGCCCCCTAGAGCCTCTCTCAGGGCTCTAAACACAAATGTGGCACCTTTGAGCCTCGCTGGGCTCTAAAAAAACTAAGGTGATGCCCCCTAGAGCCTCCGTGGCTCTCTGCTGTGCCTCAGGAGGAGGGGGCCAACAAACATGTGGGAGCCTCGTAGGCTCAATAACCCAAATGAAATAGATAGGCTGCCTCTCCGGGCTCTTCACTCCAGTATGCCCCCTGAGCCTCGTGGGCTCGACAGAAAAGCTCCAGCTCGTTGGAGCCTCTCTTAGGCTCGGGAAATTGTGCCCGGTGTTGGGGGAGCGGACCGCTGCTTGCCGGGGCCGCTCTCTGACCAAAAATGCACCCTTGGAGCCTCTCAGGGCTCGTAGAACAAATGTGGCACCGCAACAGGGGAGCGGCCCTCCAGCAATCGGGGCCGCTCTTCCCTTTCTGATACTGCCCGACGCCCCCCCTCCTCTCCTCAGCGCAGCCCCGTGACTCCACTCACCGGCTCTGAGGCGGGGGCTTCGACGTCACGCTGAAACTGGTCTCCTCCTCTGGCGTCGCTCCTCGGGTGCCGCGGGCCTCGCTACACCTCAGCTGGGATCCTCCGGGCAGGGCAGTGGCGCGAGGTCGGCTCCCGCGGCCTCCTGCTCTTCAGTCCTACTTCCGGTTGTCTGCTTGTCCCGCCCCCGGCCTGCCTGACTTCCTGCGGCGGGCCGGGCGGCTGCGGGGACAATCTCGGGGGCAATTTACCGGACAAAGTGATGGGTGGGCACCCTCGGACGCGGACAATGCCGGGTGGGCACCGGCCTTTACAACTAACGCGCTCCCCGCGCTATAGTACGATTAAAGCGCTTCCAGGCGCTTTAGGTGACCAGAAGAGCGCTCCCAGGCGCTAGAACAAATTAAAGCACTCCCTAGCGCTAACAGCAGAAATAAGCGCTCCCAAGCGCTAGGGCACAAAATACAGCGCTTCCAGGCGCTTGAAGGGTGAGAAAAAGTCCAGCAAAGTTTTTAGGCAGGCAGGGGGGCAAGGCTGGGCCCAGAGCCAGCTCACTGGGTCTCCAGGCAGGGAGACAGTCCAAGTGGCGGTCCTCTGGCCCAGCAACAGCAGCAGCCCCCTCAGGCAGGATCCTGGAAGAAAACAACTTCTGTGGGGACACAGCCCCATTTTTATACATCACATTCCTTTGTCTGTAGGTGCAGGGTGGGGGAGAAACCAGTCGCAGCTGGTTTTGGAGCACCCTTGATGTGCTCATCACTTCACTCTATTCACTGGCAGGGCTAGGGTCGTTAGACGCACCACAGGGGGCGGAGCCAGCATTCTGTGGGGAAAACCCAGCCCCATCAGGAACCAGGTGCAGCCCTCCCCTCACATCAGCATGCTGATCTCAGCACTCACCACTGGGCAGACCCACCCAGAGATCCTGGAGCCTGGCATCCCAGCCAGCTCCAGCCAATCACACTCCAGCACCCTCACAGCACACGTACATCAATGTCTAGAAGTGGCACTTCCACACTAGACACATACATGCTGCATATATCATCTCGCAGCATTCACTCCCACGAGTCCGCACATACCAGACTCGAGCATGCACACCTCACGCATCAGGAACTACCAGGGACACATACATTCCCCATGCATTCCTATGGGAGGGCAGGTCTATCTCACCACCTGCACTCAAGAGTGCGCACGAACTTTCCACTGGGACACAGTGAAAGTGCGCAGAACCCAAAAATCACCATCACCAGGTCACCATTAAAAGCAAAAAGTCTAGGGGTGAACCTGCCATAAGGGCCAAGTCCAACAATGAAATATTTAAACAACAGTGCATAATGCAATAGAACATGAACAACTACATAAACAACATTAGGACCCTAGAAAAGTTGTCCAGGAAAAAGGAGAGTAATAGATGAACCAGAAGTAGAAAAGGCTGGTTTGTATATGAAGAAACATAATACAAAGTGAACATAAATTATCTAAGTAATAAAAATAAACAAGTTAAAAACAATACTAATATAAATAAAGGAGAAGTCAAGGAGGTTTTTAATAGGTGTAGGGGCACAGGAACATTTTGCACTATCATCTATGAACCTGTAATAGGAGACCATAAATGTAGACGCTTCACAGCAAGAGTTATAGGGTATACATATGCGGTATCCAATCTATGATTATGACAGACTGCATACCACCATGCTTGAGTCCTTCTAAATACGTGTGATATGCTGGATTGCAACTGCTAATACAAATCCAGAATTTGCACCTTAGATGAACACGTCCCAATCAGTAGACACCTAAAACTTCCTAAAAAATGTTAGCAAATGAAAAAGGATTTGTGGTGTGAACATTTTTATTAATCTGGCTCCAAACTTGTGTCCAGAAATTAAGCACAAAGGGACAGATGAAAAGTAATTGTTTTAAATCAGCATGTTCTAAAGAACATGACCAGCAAGTATCAGGAAGTTCAAGATACAATTTATGTAAGGTCGTACGAGATATTAGAAGTCTATTATATAAAGAAAAGAGTTTGTGTGGTATTCCCCTCTCTAGAGGATTTCCTAATTTTGTTCACACTATTAATCCAAAGGGGGATGCACTATTCCATTCCTAAGTCACATTCCCAAGATAATTCTACATTTGTTTTAATTCTGTCAGGAGAGGAAGAGAGTAGTTAGGAATACATAGTAGATGCTTTGGGATTTTTGCGTAAAAGGTTGTGCCATCGAGAATCAGAGGGGGAAGAAGAGGGAAGAGAAATGAAAATGAGTATGTGCAGTGGATAATGCATTTTGTAAAGCCTGAAATTTGCTTTGAAAAGAAGAGAGGAGGTGAAAGAGGGGACAAGCTTGTGAGATCAAAAGAAGAGGATCCTGATCAAAAAGTTGGTATACCCAAATTAGTCCTTTATTTCTCCATGATTTCTAATAAATGTGTTTATTATTTTTTGTATTAATTTACAATGCGAAACAGTGGAAGCAAGAAAAATATCAAGATCTTTAGGAGTAGAGTGAAGTACAGATTCAAGTAATTTACCGTAATGTTTAAGGACTCTGGTGTAGATACCGTTTGTGGTTTGCGAGTAAAAGATAAGTATTCTTGGAAAGAAAAAGGGGAAAGAAAAGATTTTTCATGGTCAACCCATAATGGGGAGTACAATAAGGAGTCTGAAAACCATTAAGATGTTTGACGTAGTAAAAACTCCTTATGATACTTAAAAACATTGGGAACATTTACACCTTCTTCCAATTTTGACACTGATATACAAGATTTTTTGTTATTCCACAGGAATGAGGTAAGTATAGAATTCATCTTTTGAAAGGATTTAAGGGGTATAGGTAATGGAATATTAGAAATAGTATAGTGTATAATAGGAACTAAAATAACTTTAATGGTGTCAAGAGAACCCCACCAAGACAGATATAGAGGATGCCATTTCATAGCTAGCGTAGTTAATTTATGAGACATTTATTGAAGTTTAAAGAATTTGAAGTTTTAATAGATTCAGTGATCCATAAACCAAGATGTTTAAAATGTTAAGGACACCACCTATAAGATGAGATTAAGAAATCCTCTTTGAAAGTATATTTAGTTAAGGGCAATATTTTGCATTTCACATTATTCAGTTTATATCTAGATACCAACATGTATGAATCAACTTCTTGTAAGAAAGCTGGGAGTATAGATTGAGGTTGAGAAAAGAACAGTAAAACATCATCAGCGTATGCTGCTAATTTAATCTGTTGAGAATTAAACGTGAAACCATGTTTATGTTGGTTTTGTCTTATTTTGGATAAAAATGGTTTTAGCGCTAAGTTAAAAAGAAAAGGGGAGAAAGGTCAGCCTTGGCAAGCACCTCTATGTAAAGTAAAATATGAAGAGGTAAGGCCATTTGCAAAAATGGCAGCCTGTGGGTCAGTATAGAAGAGAGAAATAAGGGATATCATTTTGGGCCAAACCCAAACCATTTAAGTGTGTGGAAAATAAAAGGGCAATAAACTCGATCAAATGCCTTTTCAGTATTCAAAGCAAATGCTGCAAGAGAATCAGAGTAATGTGAAGTTTTTGACAGGATATCAAAAAATAAATGAGTACAATCAGAAATGTAATGTCCTTTAACAAAATCGGACTGTAATTGAGGAAGGTCGCTTAGCTAGAACTAAGACTTTTTTTAATAATCAACATTGACTAACAAAATAGATATGCAATTTTTGCAGTAATGCAGATCTTTCCTCTCATTTGGGATGAGATGAATTAAGGCATCTAAAAAGGAGCCATAAGATCTGCATGAGTGTGGTAAAGAGGTGATAAGAGCATGTATTTGAGCAAAATGCTTGTAAAATTTGACTGTAAAACCATCTGGACCCGGGCCTTTATCGTTTTTAAGCACATTTAGTGTGCCATGCAATTCCATTTGTGACATATCAGATTCCAACATGTCAAAATCAAGAGAAACATCGAGGACTTTTGAATAGTAGAGAGTTAATGAGAAATGTCAGAGTCTGACGGTATGTCCTCCTGCGTGTATATTAAGCTAAAAAAATGCACAAATTCCTCTAAAGTTTCTGAATCTTTATATTTTGTATCTGGTGGGTATCAATAATGAACTCAATGTGAAGCATATAATGCCTGACCTTAAGGTAGTTAGCTAACAGTTTACCTGATTTATTTTGACCACCATAACATTTTGCACTAGACTACAATAAATATAATGAGGCATTGTCCGTAGAGTCCTTAATAAATTGAATTATTCCTTATTAAAAGCATCCCAAATGGTGTGGAAGGACAGATTATCAGTTTGATTCATGTAAAAATATTCATGAAAAAAGAAACAAAGGAGGAGGTGAAAGTAGGGTTTAAAAGGAGTGAATTATTGAAAGGCCATCATTAAGGCAATGTGGATTGAGAAATAATATTCAATTGATACGAAACAGGGGCATGATTAGATATGTGCCAGGAAAAAATATGTGTTTTCTCACGAAGAAGGGTTACAAAGGGATGTACGTTGTTATAACGCATGCTTTTACCACGCATGCTATTACAACGCAGGTTTTTCAATGCAAGTCGTTACAACGACTTGCGTTGGGGGTGCTGGATAGTGAATAGTTTAATTTACTATTCCAACTCCAGTCCCCGTGCATAGTAGGGAAGGTGTTGGATAGTAAATTAAACTATTACCTATCCTAGAGCGCCCCCCAGCGCAATTTGTTGTAATGACTTGCGTTGAAAAACCTGCGTTGTAAAGGCACTGCGTGGTAAAAGTTGCGTTATAAAGGATGTTTCCCGTTACAAAGCCTCCAGGCATCTATTAAACTCCTCTGTTTAATAGTTTGCACAAAACATGTATGTTCTTTATTGGGAATGAAAGATACTGTAGAATTACAATCAAGAAAGGGATCCGCAATCTGATTGCTGTCCCCTGCAAGGATAAAATTATCCTCAGGATAGTTTACAAGTCGTTAGGTTAAATGGGAGCACAAATGAACATCACCAGTGGTAGGAGCGTATACATTAAAGAAAGAAACTGCAATCTTCCCAAATAACAATTTAGCAAATAACCATGTGCCTTCATTATCAGATCCTTGAGAAACAAGCCTAGTGCAGATCAATTTAAAACACAAAGTTATAACTCCTTTTTTTTACCATCACTTGGTGAAAAAAAAACATCACCTACCCAACCTTACTTAATTTTTATTGATTACGTTTCCATAAGGTGTGATTCTTCAATTAAATCTATGCTGACATCCAGCTTAGATAAATACAATAGGACACGCTGTCTCTTAAAAGGGGAATGTAAGCCTCTGACAGTCCAAGAGACAATTTTCAGTGACATAAAACAATTGTATGGGAAATACAACTAAATAAACTAGACACCGTATAAAGGATATACAATATAGATCAAAAGACAGATAATATATATATCATGAAGTTAAAAAGTAGAAAACAGGAAGCATAGAGTGGAAGAGAATAATGAATGAAGAAAATGTAACAAGAGAAAAAGTACAAAAGATGACCTAGAAGGAGAGATGATCAAGACTAAAAAAAAAAGGATAGTAAGAAGAGTAAGAAGTAAGAGTAGAACATACCTACAAAGATTCCAAAAAGGATGGGAGGGGAATGAGACCCCATGGATCAGATGACACGTCCAAACTCCATGGTAAAGGCGAGGAAAACCGCTGCACATACAGCATGAAAAATAGGAAAGCCACAAAACGAGGGGGTAGTACCTGTAAGGAAAGAAAGAATTGTTCATATATGATAATTCTAAAAGCGCAATAGTATACTACTAATAGATACATATGGATATATGAATATCACAATAAGGCATCTAAAGCAGCATAAAGAATAATAGAGTTGGAACAAGTTAAGAAGTAGACGCTGTGGAAGTATCCAATGTGTCTATCCCGTAAGCGTTAAGAAAACTCTTCAGTTTGACAGCATCTTCATAGATATTTGTCTTTTTGTTGTAGGTGACTGTAAACAGACAAGGATGTAAAAGGCCGAAGCAGGGTCCAAAAGAGAGAAGATCTGATCTCATAGCTAGAAACTCTCTGCGCCTGTCAGCTGTACTCTTTACATGGTCCTGGGAGAAGTACAAGAGATTACCCGACTATAAAACCCGTTTCATGGATCTGACCCCAGACAGGACTTTAAGGAGATCAGTTTAGTCAAAAAATATAATATAACTCCTCTTGGTCTTCTCGAAGTAGAAACAACCCCAGGCTGATGAACTAATCTGTGGGCATGCTGTATACTAAGAAGAGTACCATCAGGCAGATTTAAGACTTTTAGAAGAAATGTTTTAAAGAAGACAATAGGGTCAGGGCCCTCCGAGCCGAGTTGACCATTTATGCAAAGGTTATTTCTCCTGTTCCAATTTTCAAGGTCCTCAACTTGTTTCTGAAGAGACAAAACCTGAGTTTGAAGGGCACTCATTTATAGAGTAGTTGATCCAAATGACGCAATGTTTTGTTCAGCAGTATAAAGTCTTTCCTCCATCTGTGACCATCTATCAATAAGGTGGTGTAATTTAGCATTGTTCTCTTCCATAAAAGGGTGGAAAGCACGATTCTCTTCCAGAAGGTGTAGGAATGGACAGGTGGGCACCATAAGTAACCCCTCAGCCCCCAACCGGAGGCTAAACACACAAGGGAGCCCTGCTGGGGGCCCCTCGAACACGCTTTCCGACATAGTTTCCATATCAGACATGCCGGAAACCATGCATTGTAATCCTGAACGCAGAAAGGCCTGCCTTGGGATTAAGAGCGGGTTCTGACTTTACTGGGCTCCTTAAGCCCTTAGGAAGCAAGCAGGAATGACCAGTTTCCCACCGCCAGCATTGTAATGCGGCGTTCAGAAAGTAAACTGAGATGTGGCCGAAACAGGCTCTGACCGTGCATTCGACAACAACGCAACAGTCAGGGGTCAGAGATTCCTGGAGGTGGCGCAGCAGTCTTGAGGCTGCAATATGCTTTGCGGACTACTGCCGCCCACCAAGCATATTACGAGTTTCCTCACCGCCACACTTTTAATGGCGGTGTGACCGCCACTAAGAATGTGGTGGTGAGGAAACAGAAGGGGCCCTACAGGCCCCCTCAGTGCCTTACACCACGTGAATGCACACAGGGGGTACAACATGTGCCCCCCGTTGTGCATGCACACCAGTACCTGCACGTCATTGTCTGCAGCAGTCTATGCGATACAGGTACTGCTTTTGATGTTCCCAGGGTGGTGCCAATTTTATAGGCACCGCCCTGAGAACGTCAAAGAACTGCCCGCCAGACAAAAGAAAACTCCTGATCTGGCGGGAGTATCCTACATGAGTTTGGCAGTGTGGTAGCACCACTCCAACTCATAATAAGCCCCTACATTTTCTACAAATGAAAATAAATTGAAAACCCTTCCTTATACACAATATGCATAACATAATTTAGAATTAAGACTTTTCGCACTGCCTGAGGACATCTTCCATTTTCAAGTGTTGGAAAGATGTTTAAATTGTCTTGCCAAATCTGACAGGTATTGCACCATGAATCTACATATTATACATATGAAATCACAAATAGGTCAAATCAGAAAATATGAATTTTTAATAAAAGAAATGTTCTTTTCAGAATCTGCAAAAGAAAATTGTATATAGGTTGGTGTAATAAAAGGGATTGTTGATCTTGAAATTCACCTATATACTTTGCAAACAATCATTATAGTAAATATACAAATTAATCCACAATGCTTAACCATAAAAAACTGAAAATATGCCATATTTCTTTTGAACTGTTGATGCAAATGAGAAAAAAATGAACAGGAAGTACAGTAAAATAATCTAAATATCCCTACATATAATAAATCTAACTTCTTGGACTGCTCACTAGACAAAATGAACACAAGATAACCTGCTTGAAAAAAACCTTACAAATTGTACAATATAAAGTTTAGAATGCAAATAGTATATGAAAAAACTGCATTCTGCAAAAATTCAGCCCATGACCGTTTTCTTTGGCAACCTGTACCGGAATGTAAGCAAGTCAACAACACACACAAATACAGCATTGCTAATATTAACTTACACTACATAACCTCCCTTGCCCTCATTTTACAATAAATTAACCACTTTAATAAAATAAAAAGTATACTTACCCTGCAATGCAGTAACATGCTTCCATCCTTCACTGCATATTTCGACCAACTAACGAAAATGACAGTAAAACATGCTGTACGTAAAAATATTGACACATTTCAGAAAAAATAAAAGATATTTCCTTCCATTGAAAATAATGGTAATTATAAAAAAAATGTTTTAGGTGTTATAAAATGTGTATTATGATACATTTAAAAAATGTTTTATGTATTTTTAACTTTGCTTAAATATGTTAAAGCATTTAAAGATTAATAAATTGTGTTTCTGAGCTTTATTTAATCAATGTATTTTTATTGTAAATAAATTAATTAATAAATAATTTTAATGTGTATGTATTATTTGATGTTGCTATTAAAATAATAGTTTTAATTACTATTTCCAAATCGTTGATAGAAAAATTTAACTTTTTATTCAATTATTCATTTATTTCCTACATTATCCACCTTTATCACTTTAAATTATTTCCTACCAAATATGCTATGTATACATTTGATGTTTGAGTAATTTATATTGATTATTGTTCATATTGCATAGAAATATTTGACTTTTTAATAAGCTGTTCATTTATTTTTTTAATTACCCACCTTTATCACTTTAAATCATTCCATGCCAAATATGTCATGTTTAGGTGTAATGTTTATACAGAATGTTGGTTTTATTGCAAATACATTTTATTTAAAACTATAGTAGCACAGTAATAATCAGGAGAAACATGTTTTACTATCTATAACTACACTCAAAAATAGTAGTCTTCCTCAACTTTTCACCCTGTTGTCTTTACTTTAAATTCTTATGTTTGTAAAGAGTGTTTTTACTTAATCTAGATTTAATATTTAAGTATTAATAAAACAATTACTTTTTTAAAATAAATATACCTAATAATACACCCTTATTCCCTAGAATCTATAATCCTAACATCCCATTCTTAAAAAAAAGAAGTTTCTTTTAACAAATTAAAAAAATTTAATAAAGCATTATTGTTATTTTAGAGAAATACTTGAGTATTAATGTATCTAATTAACTTGTAAAATGACTCCAAACATGAACACACTACCCACCTTTATCTGCTATAATCCCTAATTTATGTTTAAAAAAATTAATACTTTTAGCTATTTTTATATTTGAATGAAAATGGCCTTGAGCAATTCATGATTAATATTTTTTTAAATAACCTGAAAAGTAAACACACTACCCACCCGTATTCCCCTTATCCATAACATCTTGTTCCTAAATGTAAAAAAATGGTTGCTTGTTAACAAATTAAAAAAAATCTTTTCATAAAAGAATTGTACCTAGCAACAAATAATTGAGTATTAAATTATCTAATTATTATTTAAAACAAACTCAAAAATAAATCCACTACCTACCCTGACAACCTATACCTACTCTATCCAGCTTCTAATTTTATTTTATTCGTTTTTAACAGTTATTTATACGTTATTTTAAAAAAGTAATGTTTCTTCAAATAAATACTTGAATGTTAAAAATGTAATTACTTTCTAAGAGTAACCCCCCAAAAAATAATACAGTCCCCAACCTTATACCCTAGAACAATTACATTCGCGGCAGGGTCGTTGACCTTGGTCAGCAGACTCGATAATTCTCGCTTCGGTGCTTACTCTAATCAGGGGTTCCACTCGGCAACTCTGGGCATTAGCTTGCCTAATCTCCACAACGGCCCCACCAATTCCGGGGATGCCTGGCTCCACCTTGGGGACTCCCAGCAAGGGACCATCCCACAGGGAAAGCCAGGACGGGTTCCCCAGAGTTATACAGCGCCGGGACGCCCCGTTGCTGGGGCAGCTGTGCGCTTTACAAGTATACTACATTTACATTTACATTTCTGCACCCAAAAATGTTTAAGCATATAAAAAACTATTTTCAATTAACAAATAAATAATTAGTATTTAAAGAGGAATAATTGAGTATTACACTACCAAAATAAATACTAAAAAAAGTATTTTCTTTTTTGCAAAAATACTTTCCCAAAATTTCTTCATATTTTGATTTCATACTTTTAGGAGGGTAAAGTCCCCCAGTCCCCGTTCAGAACTAGCTATAATTACTATAATTACCCCTAAAATATTTTAAATCCTTTAGTCTTACTTATTTCTAAGAAATAGACGTCATTATTTTAAATACTTCCAAACAAATTCATATTCTCTACAGCTTATTTTGGGTGGAAAACCCCCCTAACCCCTAACCTCACAACCTCTATACTTACCTCTGTGTACCTATAACTTTCATGCATGGTAATGGCGAATATGACCCGTTACAACGTGAGTCATTACATCGCGTGACTTCACAACGCGGTTGTTACAACGACCGAGTTGTTAACACGCAATGTCATTACTACCAAGTCATTACATCGACTTGCAGTAGATGCCGCTCTAACATTAGGAATGTATAATTTACTATTGCAACTCCAGCCTATGCAACATTAGGTAAGGTGTTGGAATAGTAAACTATACTATTCCTTTTATTAGCGCGCCATCAACTGCATGTCAATGTAATGACTTGCGTAGTAATGGCATTGCGTGGTAACAATGCAGTCGTTGTAATGACCAGGTTCTAATGGCATGGCAGTGTAATGACTGCAATATAAAGGTCGTTTCCTGGTTATGGCATGCCTCGCAAAGGTACCTGCTTGCATGGAAACAACAAAAGTGTAAAGGTAATGAGTACTGAAGACTGTGTTGTAAGGGTAATATTGAAATAACGTTACCACAGCACTTATCGACAGAATGTCATCATGTTCCCTTAACTCCTCCTGTTGAAATCATGGATGAAAACCTTCTACTGTTCACCTGCATTTTCCACCCCTCTTTCCACACTGCCCAGTGCTCTACAATCTGAAGGAAAACCATGTGCCCCTGCCTCAGCCATATTCATTATTACCGAACCAGTACCAGAGTCTTACAGCTCGTTCTCCATTTACCACACATTTCCATCCCTCAAAAAGTTTAGACTCTGGCTTACGCCTGGACGGCGGTCAGTGCCACAATCACTGATGGGCTACACGCTGCCACGCCATCCATGGCCTTCTTACCAAGAGAGATAGCGGTTGCCTCAGCCCAGTTTGCACCAGAGGCCCAGTTGTTAAAGCCCTGAGGCAAGCAAGGACCATGAGGAACACCAACCATTGAACCTCAGCGCCAACCCTGCCTTTCACCCGCCACAAGTTTACACCAAATTTGGTAAAAGAATGACAATGCCACTTCTCAAGCCAGATAAATGTTGGAATTCAGGAGGAGAGAACTTAAAATCAGAAGAAAATGGAAATGGTGATGCATGTATACCCCCAGGTCCCATCTGAAAATGGTTTCTAGATTTTCAGGGAACTCTTTAGGAGTTTTTCAGCACTGGACCTAACCATACTGTTATCAAATATACCAGTGCTTTTGCAATCACTGTGAGAAATACTCATACCAAATTTTGTTTTTGGTGGTGTGAATGTGGGAGGTGACTTTACACCTGAAATGAATGTTTCGAAAAAGGATTATTCCTTCAAAGTATCCCAATCAAAATTATAAATGAAAAAAATGGGAGGTATTCACTAAAGTCAAATGTGAAGACATTTTTGACGACAGAAAATTAGAATGAAGTGAAATCTTATGGTGAATCCCTGACACATAGCAGCCTGGGGGCCTGATTTGTATTTTGGCTGAGAGGGCCGCACATTTCAGGTAGTGGAGGGGGCCACTCATTCAAAAATCTGGCCCCTCAATCAGGGCGTGCCTCAGGGCTCCTCCCTGAGCCCGATGCTTTTTAATGTTTACATGAAGCCTCTGGCAGAAATTGTGCACCAGTTTGGCTTTGAAATCGTAACATATGCCGACAACACCCAATTAGTGGTGGCCCTGAATCAGCCAGGCAGCACTCCCCACAACCTGAGTAGCTCTCTGGAAGCAGTAACAAAATGGATGGCCTTGTCCCATCTGAAGCTGAACAGGGACAAAACAGAGCTGATGTTCCTGGGGAACACAGCCGTACCAAGACCCACTATCGACTGGCCGATCTGCATGGGTACTCCACCAGATCCAAAAGATCGGATCAAAAGTCTGGGTGTATGGCTGGATGACACCCTCAGTTTTAACCAGCAAGCCACAATACTTGCTGCCACATGCTTCGGGTTGATGAGGATGCTGAGGAAAGTTTTGCCTCTTCTCCGATTTCAAGCCCGCAGGATAATGGTTCAGGCCATTGTCCTGTCCCGCCTTGACTACGGGAACGCTCTTTACTTAGGTGCACCGATCAGCACGATCAAAAAACTCCAAATAACCCAGAATGCGGCAGCACGCCTGCTTCTTGGACTGTCCCGAAGACATTCGGGTGCTGCCGCCTTGAGGAAATTACACTGGCTGCCTATCCAGGCCAGGATAACATTCAAGGCAATGTGCATTATGCACAAGGCCATGTGGAATAAAGCCCCCCGAATGAACTGTTCCTTAGCTACCCCCTACCACCCCCAGAGATCACTGCGCTCTAGCACAGCTTTTCTGGCATCAACAAAAAAAATCAAACGCGCTAGGTGGGGCGGGCGCTCCTTCTCATGGAACACTGCCTCTGTCTGGAATTCCCTGCCTCCTACACTGCGCAGTGAGCCCAACCTACAAAAATTCCAGAAAAATCTGAAAACATTTCTCTTCCAGTAAGAGCCAGTTAGCAGACTCCCCGAACCTACCCATCCATAGTGCTACGAGGCCTCCGGGTAGTAACGCGCTTTACAAAACCCAATTTAATTTCCTTTCATTTCAGGGTACCCTTTTGCAACAGAGTACCCTCTTTGCCAAACTCAAGGCCTGCCTACCTCATTTAGGGTCTGATTATGATGGCGATGGGAGGAGCATCTGACCAACATCGCTGCAGGAATGAACCGCCCGACATGTAATCGGAAGATCCACCCACCTAATTGCGATGCGACTGCTTGTGCTGCAGCCTGGAAAAGTACCGCAGCGCAAGCCGTAATGGAAAAAGGCGTTTTGCAAACATCCATGCACCATGTATCAGGCACCATATGATGCATACATGTTTGGGAGGGTTCCACATGTGCTCCCCCATGTCCCATAGCAGAGGTGCACGTGGGGTCAGGGCCCTGCTAGGGGCCCCCAGAGTCTCTTACTGTCTACCTTTGAATGGCGGTTGGACCGCCATGTAAAGGCAGAGGGAATGTCAGTCATCGTAATCCATACGGCAGTGCCTCCGCAAGCACCACGCCAATTGTAGGGATTACGGTCGGACCGACACCACGACGGGCTCCTTGAGCCTACCGGAGATGTCGGTCGGTCCCTCCGGCTGGTGCACATCGACCAACTGCATCATAATGCAGTGGTTGGACAGCTATCCTGGCTGTCGGGCGGACTGCCACCAAAGGCCTGTCGTGGCGGTCCTCCCAACATCCTAATTGGGCTCTTAGAGTCAGGTGGACCGTTAGTATGTTGACGATGGAGACTACACCATCTCTGCCACAGATATACACCTCCGACAACCCTTCAGAGTAAAGACCAGGGGAGATATGGTCATTTGCCCTCCAACCCAATTTAGATTAGGAGGAGAAATGGCCAGTTTTCACTTTACTCCGTTGCCCTGTTGGAGTAAAATACCCGTCCGCCAAACTATAAATCAGACGCTGAACCTGAAAACATTAACAGGCCTGGAAGGAAATGTGTGAGGCGAGGAGACGGGAGATGAGTAGGCTGGGTGGTAAGGTGAGAATTGAATATGTTAAAGCACCAGTCATGGAATATTTAGGTAGGTTTGTGGTGAGGTTGTAGGGAGATCAGATTGAGGTTAGGATGAGGTTGACTTGAAGTGAACTCAAAGTGATGGTGAGTGAAGTTTCGAAGTGAAATGAGGCTGAGCTGTGGTGAGGTTAAGAGGAGAGAATGAGATTGCAGTGAAGGTGATGCTTGGAAGAGCTGATGAAAGGGGTGTGCACAGCAGCCCTGGAAGATATTCTAATACACATTCCATCAATTTCATCAATCAAGTGAGCAAATGAGTTAATTCCTCTATAGAGGAGTTTGGCTCAGCTCCTCTGAAATACCTTTGCAAAAAAATGGGGTCGAAGGTCCATCTTACAGCACAACTTCCCAAATAATTCCACTAAATAAGTTTTACAGGCAATCCTGACTTGCAAAACAGAGGAATAAACCAATGCTTTATAAGTCCTCAGGACCTAGGTATTTCTAGGTTGCATTAAACACACTTGCCTACAAAAAACATTTAAAAAAGCACTAGATGGAAGGCAGAAAAATATTTGTGTCTCAGAATCATCACTGCTTCTCCAAACAATTTTACCCAATTGAAAGAACAAGCAGTTGGAAAGCATGTGTGGAGGAATATATCAAACTAAAGTGATGGGATATATTGTCCAGAACCGGTCTCATTACAGTTAATAGTACATGAAAATGTCTGCGCCAAAAGGTAAAATGTCATCTCGGTGCAATTATATGCCTGGCTGCTTCTAATGCAAGGCTTTATTTGTAGACATGAAAGGCCCAATTCACGTATAATTTCTGAATTGGTGGCTCGCCTGTAAATCAAGAGATATTTATATTGTCAAGATACGTAGATGTGGAGTTAAGAATAGTGAACATACAATCTCAGTGTGAGCGTCGTGATTACCTGTGTCAGTGGTGCATATGTGCCCACTGGTGCCTTTCTGTGGTCATTCCTTGGCACAATAGTGATGAAAATCCCATCCACATCGGGACATTTCTGACCATGAAGGTGATGAAAGGTCATTATAGGTAAATTATGGGGGTCATTAAGATCCTGTCATCCTAGCGGCGAAAGGGACCGCCCGCCATAAAGGGCGGGGGTCCCGTGGCCAGCATTAGTATGCGCCCGCCACAGTGGAGGGCACATCAGGCATTCCTACCATTGTGGTGGGCGGTGCACTCCGCACCACCCGCAACAATGGCAGGAATGGCCATCCCAGGTACCCCCCATGTTCACCCCCCACCCCCACCTGGAGTCCCTGGGGGCCCGCATCGGGCCCCCAAAGCAGACTCTGCATGCCTTTCCGTGGCGGCAATTAAAGGCATCTGGAAACGCCCATGGTAATATGGCTGGCTGTGTCTGATAGACACCGCCACCATATAAACTCTTTTCCGCCCCTGTTGCAAGGCGACTGGGGTGGAAAAGCAGCGGACGGTCTTTCCGTCCGCCGCAGACCCCCCCAGCCATGTTATTATGGCGGGGGGTCTATGCAGCAAGGATGGCGGGCGGATTGCCCCCGCCAGGGAGGCGGTGGCTACCGCCAGCCTGGCGGGGGCAATCCGCCCGCCATCCTAATGGGGACCCTTTTTGTTTCTGTAAGAGAGTTGTACATGTGAATTATTGGTTAAAATGACAATTAATGTTTAGAAAACAAACATGTAATTGCCAAAATGAATAACTGGCATTTCAGGACCAACATAGATTTTTAATAATGAAAATGACAATTTTCTGTTTGTGCTAATTGATTGTATTCACCAAAATTGAAAATGGCTTTCATGTGCAGCTGTTAGCATTTCAAGAAACTGGTAAGCTGATATTTTGGACAGGATAATGCTGATATTTTAGGTATAATCCATGCTGAGTTTGGAAGACTTATTAATGATGTCTGTCATTGGTACCGGAGGGAACATTTTAAGGCTGTTATCTCAAGACGTGTGGAGTCATTACATCATCTAATATTTATATAAAGCTTTCAGTGATGTTATCATTACTGCTGGGAGGAGCTTAGGCTTGTAAGGGGGCTGGTGCCTGATTGTGTACGCTCAATGTCTTTGGGCCCAGTTCAGAGAACTAACTTAAGACAAAATCCTAAACGTACTACTTTTGGTATTCACAGAAGTTAGTATTTTGTCTTAAGTTTGTCTTAAGACATACTTAAGACACACTTAAGACACACTTAAGACACACTTAAGACAGACTTAAGTTAGGATTTTGCTTAAGTCTGTCTTAAGACAGACTTAAGACACACTTAAGTTAGGTTTTTGTCTTAAGTCTGTCTTAAGACAGACTTAAGACACACTTAAGTTAGGTTTTTGTCTTAAGTCTGTCTTAAGACAGACTTAAGTTAGGATTTTGTCTTAAGTCTGTCTTAAGTCTGTCTTAAGTTTCTCTGAAGACAAAATCCTAACTTCTGTGAATACCAAAAGTAGTAAGTTTAGAATTTTAACTTAAGTTAGTTCTGTGAATCGGCCCCTTTGAACATTAGCATCACTGTTTATCAGCAGCAGGGTATTTCTGGCTCCACTGTCTACAAACTTTGAATTTGAGATTTGCATAGTTTTTTTCCCGTACAACATAATTAATCATAAGATATAACTATATATGGACACGGAAGGCACACGGTCGACGAAGCAAGTGGAAGAAATTATACATATATGATGTGTTGTGTTATGTTGTCTTGACTTGTCTTATGTTGTGTTGTCATTGTGGATTCTGCCTTTAGTTTGTTCCTGCAGTGTTTTCAAAGATGAGGTGCATGCACACCCTGGTCTCTGGGATTCTATCACAGAATGATGTATGAAAAACGATGGGTCATATGTGAGTGCAGAACCAGACTTAAGATGGGGGGAGGAGGTGGGAGGGGTTCCATGCTGAAACCCCACTCCTTGGATACTATTAGTTTCAAGTTTTCTAGTCAGAGGTGAGACTCAACCTCCCTGGGAGAGTAAGGCGTGCTTGGCACACCACAACATTTTTTTAAATATTTATTTACTAAGTAAACCTCATTATCACATTGTTATTCCGGTTTCTATGTTGCACTTATAGGTAACCATACACTATAATGGTAATTTCTGCAATACTGATGCAGCAAAAATTCCTTTAAATGTAACTATTTGCTTACACTGCCCATTGAGTGTATTAGCGGAACAGATGTAACACAGTGAAGACTCTCTATAAAGCCCGCAGTGACCATTGTGAGGTCTAAAGGGCACAGTGCGAAGAACAGTCCCATGCACAATCATCTTATGCAGTGACATGACATACGTTGTGATTTTCCCACCCCGTGTTTAGGAGGGCACTTGCAGAACATCTGGACCCTGTTATTCGGCCTGAGCGGTGAACTTCGTTCTGTTTGCGGAGTTTTCTGCACTTCGCACTCCGTGGAGCTCGCAGAGTGCAGAAATCTCTGCTTTGCTATGTGCAGCGGAATTTTTTCCCCGCTCTTGATCGCAAACGGTAACTTTGCGATCACAAACGGTAACTTTGCAAGCGCGAGCTGCTGTTCGGGTAATATTTCTACCCAAGCTGCAGGAATACCAGCACAAACTGCTCTTCGCATTGCACTCCGCCACTTGCTGAACTTTGCAGAGTTTTTATGTAACTTCGCGAAGTTCAGCATAGCAAACCTGCGCTAACTATGCCCAGGGTTACCTGTTATACTCTGGTGGTCTCACACCTGTGTTTGGTGTCTGGCGCTGGGTACACCCTAATGAGCAGGACTACACATTTCTTACAGGTGTACATGGTACCTCCTCCTGGCTAGGTCACGTCTCCTGCAGGGATCCCTTGTGTCTGACGTATACTACTCTGAGGTCCTAGTGTTGAGTCTATGGACCCTTCCGTAGTATGACCATCACTGTATGTTCTATTACTGAGACCTCCCCTGGGGCTGTGGCGCATAAAAGCGACAGCGTTTAGAACTTCTTACTAATAACCCATGTATGGGAAGAGTTCTCTGACAACTCAGAGTACACTCGGTGCAGCCATCGACAGATGCTGGAGGTGCAGTGCACATCTCCGTGACTTAGTGGACATTGTGTGACGTTGCCTCTCGCACCAATCATTTAGGACATCAATATTGCGGCCAAGGGCTAGGTCTCCCACGTTACACCCATGATGTCACTTGTGCTACTGCGTGACGTGACATATACTCAGGAGATGCATACACGCTCCTGTAATGCCTGGCCATATCATTGACAGCAGCCAAGATATGTGTACAGGGCCAATGGCCACAACCAACTGGGGAGGATAAGCCAGGATTGCGTTAAATGAGCACAGTATCTACAAAATCACTGACAAACCAGTACATGATTGAGCTCGGGCTACATTCCTTCAAGGGTAAGTACAGGCCGGTGCCCTGAGTGGCCCACCGCCGCCATTCTTTATCTACACTTCTCATCTACATAATAATAATAATAATAGGGGCATTTATAAAGCGCTGAGTTACGCACACCGGCGTGTCCCCGCGCTGACAATGGGAGAGGCGGATAACAGGGAAATATAGCTACCAGGCAGACCATTATCTGACAAAGAGGTAGGTTTTTAATTTAGCTCGAAACCTCATTTCTAATGGTTCCAAGCGTAGGTCTACTGGGAGTTTATTCCAGTGATTTGCCGCTAAATACCTAAAGGATCTGCCTCCCATACGAGCTTTCTTCACCTTGGGAATCCTCAGCAGTCCCCCACCCGCAGATCTGAGCGCTCGGGCAGGTTCGTAAGCTTCGATCAATTTCTGCAATGGTCTAGGTGCCCTGCCATTCAAAATCCGATGACAGGTGCAGAGGGCCTTGTATTCGACTCTGCTCTTCACAGGAAGCCAATGTAGCTTCTGCAGGGCCACCTTCGAGGGCGCCCTTTTGGGCAGCCTGAGGATCAAGCGTGCTGCCGCATTTTGCAGCACTTGAAGGCGACCAACCGCTTTCCCCGGTGCCCCCAAGTACAGCAGGTTCGCATAGTCCAGCCTTGCGGTCACCAATGCATGTACTAGGGTTTGACGGGCTTCCATCGACAGTAAGTCGAGGACTTTCCTCAGCCTTTTCAGGACCCCAAAACACACGCCTACCACACGGTTGATCTGGGGCCCAAAAGTGAGACCCGCGTCAAACCATACTCCTAGATTTTTTGCCTCCTGACAAGGGGTGGGAGTTGGTCCTAGACAGGATGGCCACCAAGCCGACGACCAAGCAGACTGGGCTCTCCCCACCACCAGCACCTCTGTCTTGCTGCCGTTAAGTTTTAAACAATTCTTGGCCATCCAATCGGCAAGATCTTTCATGCACGATCGGAAGCCATCAGCAGCAAGACAGGGCGCATGCGACAGGGAGATGACCAGCTGCGTATCATCGGCATAAGATACCATTTGGAGGCCATGGTCTTCCACAATAGAGGCAACAGGCGCTACATATCGATTAAAAAGGGTCGGGCTCAGGGACGAGCCCTGGGGCACTCTCTGGCCCAAAATACCCCTTTGGAGTAGCAGTCGCCCTGCCTCACTCGGAAGCTTCTTCCTGTTAGGAATGCCTGGATCCACCTCAGCGCAGTGCTAGCGATGCCACCTCTGTTCAAACACTGTAGCAAGATGGAATGTGCTACAGTGTCGAACGCCGCGCTGAGGTCTAGCAGGATCAAGGCCATTGTTTGCCCCTCATCCACACCCTGTCTCAGATGTTCTGTGGCCATGAGAAGGGCGGACTCCGTAGAGTGGCGCGGTCTAAAGCCGAACTGCGTGGCATGAAGCAGACCCGTCTTCTCCACATGTTCCATAATTTGGGTGTTAACCACCTTCTCTGCTACTTTGGACAGAAAAGGCAGGAGTGAGATGGGCCTCAGATTTTCTAGCACCTCAAAGCCAATGTGAGATTTCTTCCGGAGAGGAAGCACCACTGCCTGTTTCCACCCCTTGGGTACCATGCCAGACATAAAGGAGGTCTCCAGGACATGCCTTATATAAGGCTCCAGGACTTCCAGGCTGTCCCCCAACCGTTTAGGGGACACCGGGTCCCACTGGGAGCCAGATTTTATTGAGAGACAAACCCTGACTAGCTCTTCAGGAGGGGGAGTGCTAAAGCTTGTGAGAAGCCCCGAAATCTCCGTGCCCTCCGATATTACCTCAGACTCAACCCCTGCGGGGGGAGGGTTAGAGAAAGTCGAGTAAATTTTCTCGACTTTAGTAGAGAAGTAGTCGGCGATGCGATCGCATGTTTCCGTTGAACAACTCTCTGGATCTGCAGACGAGTCTATAGTAGTCAAAGACTTGTAAATGCAGAAGAGCTCTTTAGCCGAATTTTTTGCCCCCAGGATTTGCCCTGCATAAAAGGCCGCCTTCGACTTTTTAATCAGCCTATGATGGAGCCGCCTTTTTTCTAAAAACAGTTTCCTGGCCTGAGTGTCATATGTTACCCTCCATACTCTTTCAGCTCGCTTACATTCCGCCTTTGTTCGCCGTAGCTCTCCACTAAACCATGGGGCTGATCTTTCCTTGCGGCCGCACGCGGATGTTCGGCAGAGTGGAGCGGTCTGATCTAACGCCTCTGTAATGCGCCTATTCAAATTAAGAACCGCCGATTCTATATCCTCACCTCCCGGCTGGCCTTCCCTTGTCAATGCTTCATTAAAATCCTCCACAGAAAATTTTGCCCACTTCCTCCTTAAATAATTCAAGGGTGCCTGACTATATTTTATAGCTTTGATGCTATCTATGGAGAATACCACCAAAAAGTGGTCTGTCCAGGGGATTGGCTCAACTGTGGAGACCTCAACCCCTCCCCAGTTAGCAAAAACCGGGTCCAAAAGATGACCTTGCCGGTGCGTGGGACTTGAGAGCTTGAGTTCAAGCTGAAGGGCTTGAATGTCCCTACAGAACTCCTCCGCTCCTTTATCCTCTGGGCTATTCAGATGCAGATTCAAGTCTCCCAGTAGGAGGAATTTATCCCTACGTAGCGCTGCCTCTGTTACACTCTCTAACAGACTCTCCCTGAACTTAGAACAGGACCCAGGGGCTCTGTAAATAAGAAAGCCATGGAGGCCAGACGCAGTGACGTCACCACAACTCTCCCTCCCAATGGCTGAGACAACGTTCTGTGGCTGTACCCTGGCCCGAGCCACTGACTAGTCCCCAACAGCCAGGGGTTCACACACCTGGCCCATCTTTAGAGAGTATGGATCTCAAGATGGCTTTCTGCCTTATCTGATTGTCCCCAGATCGGGTCTTCATCTCTACCTACCCTGTTACTCAGGAAATCATTTTCAATCATTGTCGCATCTCACATTAAGTTATATGGGCCCTTGTACTACCCACAACCCATTTTTCTCTCGAAAAAATAATAATAAATATTCTTTCCAAAAGAACATTAATTCTATGTTGCAACCTTCTCAAAACTGGTCTGGGGAGAAACTCCAAACCTGAAACCCCTTATCACTCACATGTTTTTATTTTACAGAGTTTTACATAGCTCAAACTTCACCCGAATCGGGTATCAGAGCACTTTACATAGCACCAGTTTCACTACATGAGGACACATTCATTTTTTGTTTGCCAAGGGGAGATTAAGTGATTTGTCTAGAATCAAAAGATGTTCAGCGTCATTGCCGAGACTCGAACCCAGATCCCCAAAAACGAGGTCGACCACCCTAGCCGTTAGACCAACTCCTCTCCCCAAGTAACACTCTATCTAAATTTGATCCAGTTTTGCTCTATGTTCTTGTCCAATATGATTTCTAACCCACTGGACATTACATTTCCTCAAAGTTGTTTGACAGGTTATTCCAAACTAATCGTTTTTTATCAACAGTACTGGTCAAAGCACTTCTAAATGCACAACTGTTCACACATCTTGCCAAAAAAATTCAATACAATACTTAAAACACACATAACAAATTAAATTCTGTCGTTGAAAATGATAATCGAGATGTAAGTCGCCTCCAAATGTGTTCTATGTTGTCCTTGCTAAGGAACAGGTGCCCTAAGATATGCACTTCCGGTCACAGGCCTTCTGATGAGCTCCTGTTGCTTGAAGCTCCTCGTCCATCTTTCTGCTGGGCCTTTTTGTTACAAATTAGACAGGAAGTGTGAGCTGAAAAAAAACCAAGCAAAATCTCCCTGGCAGTATTTACTTCCTTCAAGCCCAGCCCTCTGACCTTAGGGAAGGGTGATTCCTAATTGGGGGCTCAGGGGGGGAGCTAGCAATGGTCCTAATCAGCTGTTCCAATTCCCTAGGAAAATGCCTGGATTTGGGGAAATTAAAAGGAATGAAAGATGCTCCCTTTGAAGAGAACATATCTGCACAGCAGCTGAATGAGTCCCTCAAAGAACTGTGGGAGAATTTCCAGAGTCTCAGCTAGCGCCTTGTTGCAGAGACTAGGGGACTCTACTCCGGAAGTGGCGCATTTCCTAGAATTACAGGAATTTCTATCACTATTCAATCAATCAATCAGCTTTGTAAAGCACAACACTATCACCCCTGGGTGTATCTGAACATTGATGCACAGTGCACCTTCCTGCACGAAAACAATCTTGAAAGGCATGTCCCTCTTTGCCTGTGTGCTGCAGAACGCAGCACACACACAAAAAGGTAAAAAATAAGGAGAAATAAATTTCTCATTTCGCCGAGGTTGGGCAGGAGCACAATTATTACATTGTGGGAGTCGAACCACAATAATCATATTATGATCACTTTGATTTTTTTACCCAATTAGTCCAGCTCCAGTTTCTCCAATAGATCTGGCAGTTAGAGACTACAGTCCTCACAAGAATTCATGTCTGGAAGTGAATTAAAGAGGCCGTCGTTTGATTGCACCGGGTGCGAACATCTGAGCAGGATCTTTGGCACCGGCACACTTTCATTTTCAAATTAAGCTCCCAAATTAAGGGGGAGAGGATGTAGCCTTATGGCTAGAGCGGTTGACCTCGAAGCTGGGGTACCGTGTTAGAGTCTCGGCAATGACGCTCAGCATCCTGTGATTCTGGGCAAATCACTTAATCTCTCCGTACCTAACTAAAAATGAATGTGTCCTCATGTAACGCACTGGCGCTCATGTAAAGCGCTCTGATACCCGATGTCCGGGTCTAGTTCGCGCTATATATAATGCTAAAAAAAAAACGACTGCAAATTATGAGCAGCAACTTAATTAATATGGGCCCAATTCACAGAACTAACTTAAGACAAAATCCTAAACTTATTTATTTATTTATTTATTTGTTGAGATCTGTAGAGCGCAGCGAATACCCTAGGGCGTCTTGGCATACTTTTGGTATTCACAGAAGGCATTTAGTAGTAGTAAAGTTAGGATCTTGTCTCAAGTTTGACTTAAAGAAACTCAAGACAGACTTAAGACAAACTTAAGATAGACTTAAGACAGACTTAGGTTAGGAATTTGTCTTAAGTCTGTCTTAAGTCTGTCTTCAGTTTGTCTTAAGTTTTTCTTAAGTCAAACTTAAGACAAAATCCTAACTTTACTACTACTAAATGCGTTCTGTGAAAACCAAAAGTAGTAAGTTTAGGATTTTGTCTTAAGTTAGTTCTGTGAATCGGCCCCTTAAATACTATGTCATTATTTGGCATTAACCCATTTCTAAATATAAGAGAAATCTTCAACCTACTATCACTGCAACTATAAGCCCTGGAGTAGCATAAAATGAATAATTTCTCAAACATTAGCTCATAGAACTCACACGACGTCAGCGGAACTTCCAGCAGAAGTCCTTGAATGTGATACTTTCGGTACATGATGGAAGCTTCATTCACAATACACACTTCCTGTTTTAATAGACCATTGTAAACCTTCAACGTCATTCACTTGATGTTCCATAGATAGAAGAGGAGAGATGGTTTACAGTGGGATACTGATCGGGTGCGTGAATGAGCAGGAGTGAGATGAACAGAGCATCCGACACTGCATCCATGTTGAAGAAAATTACATCTCATATTAAAATGTGGCATCGCTATTTCACGGTGTTAATTTCACTTCTAATTGGTTGTATGATGGGACCATGAATGCCCTTACCATGCATGCCTTTACAACATGGGCGCTACAATAAACGTGTTGTTACTATGCGTTCCTTTAGCACGCAAGTCATTACAACAACTTGCCTTAGGGAAGCGCTGGACATTGCAATCGTACAATTTACTTTTCCAACTCCAGTCCTTGTAACAGTTGGGAATGTGTTGGACTTAAAATCCAACACCAGTGCAACAACACATTTCCAAAACTAGTCATTGTGACAACTTGCGGGCTAAAGGAACGTGTGGTAATGACGTGTTCGTTGTAGTGCCCACATTTTCAAGACACTGCATTTTTTGACTGCTTGGAAAAGGGTGTTTCTTCTTGTAATTAACTTAGTAAATTCATTTGAAGTGCAACATCATTAATTTATCTTTTATGACTCTATTCATCATTTAAACTCCAAGAATTGAAAAATCATTTTTCACTCCAGATTGCACATTATGGACGGTTGTGCATTTTAGAAAACACGCTACTACAGCTCAATCCCAGTTTTACAGACCTTTGTATGACTGGGATTGTGTCAAAATCCATGGGAAGAGGATGTGTGGGAACACCCACACTCAAATTTCAAATTCAAATGTATTTATTTATTTGATTTAGTTCTCTACTGAGAACAATAAATAGGATGATAAAACAATAAAATTACATTTATAATCAGCAAAATTGTGAACACTTATCCTAATACAAGTTTTAAAAGGTTTTTAAAGAATTAAACAGATTATAGCATACAAATTCATTGGAAGGGGATTTAAAAATGGAAATCAAACTCTGTACACTTGTAGAGTTACACTTTGTTTGAACTGGTTTTAACACCCACACTCCACCAATGGAGTGCCTCTTTGAACTGGTTTTAACACCCACACTCCACCAATGGAGTGCCTCTTTGAACTGGTTTTAACGCCCACACTCCACCAATGGAGCGCCTCCCTGCCACAAGGTAACACAAGGCAGTGAAATGCACGGCCTTGCAGTACTCTGGATCTACTAAACCACGCAGCTCCACGCATGTCGTCTTGGCGTGGCTTAGTATATCCAAGTTAAGGGTCTGCGTTGCCTTGCGTTGCCTTGCATGACACAAGCTTTTAGTAAATTTGCTCCTCACTTCATAGGTGTTTCGCAAGGTATGGGAGACTACATGCATGTGTGTTAACTGCAGGCAATGTTTGTGGTAAAATCCCGGAAAATAACAGTAGTAACCGGCCCACAAACAGGCCCAAATACTGGCCTGCCAGTGCAACCCTTCTGGGACAGCCATATAAACTATGAGCAGGGCCGCTGGAATTATGCGGCAGGAGATGGCCAAATGATGTGGCAGCGTTGACTAAATTATGCAGCAAGAAAAGGCAAATTATGCAGTATGATGCGGCACATTTTGAAATAGGATCACTTCATTATTTTGTCATTTTTAAACTTGCTAACACTCTCTGAGGCATTGGTTGCACCTCATTAGTACCAGTTTAACACCCAAATATAGTAATAAGCAGCAGAAAGATGACCAGTCCAGCTTTGCAAGAGCCTTCCACTATGCAGCAACACCTTATCGCATTTTTAGTAACTTTTGAACCATTTGAGCTAGAAACAATTTTTTTTAAACTCTGCAGATTAAGCGGCAGATGATGGATTGTGTCATATGCGACAAATCTATCACTATGCGAAAATCACTGCACAATCGCATAATTCCAGTGGCCAATCCGACCCAGCTTATTAATAAAAGAAATGGAAACGCGTGTATAGCTTTTTGTGCATGTATTGGCGATTGATTACGCTGCTTATAAATTAATTCGTATTAATGTCCATTTTACCTGGCCCGCGACAGAGCCCGGTTACTGACGCCTCCATAATGGAAAGCTCGTCATGGCTCTGTCGCCCACATGACCCCCGCCTGGAGGACTCTGGGTTGCCCATTACCCTAATGAGGTCTCCAGTGCCCACCCTCACGTCCTGCCTTGGTGGAAGAGGTGGTACAAGCGCGCTTTATTTATCACCTCTGTGCATAAAATCTTTTCCAAATAATAAACCTGTTTGCACATTAATGAGAACAATCTTCGCAGGCATTAAGGAAGAGCAGGGCACCATTAATTGTGAATAGACACTAATGAATCGGATCCCCCAGTGCTTGAACAAGAGGCGCTATAATAGCCCTTTCATTAGGCTGAATATTGAATAAGTACAGGGGCACTCTGGCCTGGAGAGAGGTTTGGAAAGTGCTGGAGAGTCAGGCATCTCTTAACCCCTGCCTGGCTGGGGAGGAGTCAACAGCAGGTCAGACTTCTAATACTTTTAGAAGGCAAGCACCTGTGTGCTGAAGGAGCACGCGAAAACCTAAAAGGGACGCGGGCCAGATCCCAAAAGAAGAACTTGTTGTTAGCAATTTTCAATCAGGGTTTTTTTAAGCACGCTACTCACCCGTGAGGGTCTCAAGGCGCTAGTGTGGGGGGAATTTTAACGATTCGGTATTTCAGAATCGGTAAATGGTATGTAGCAAAAAATTCTGTAATTTTTACCGAATCGGTACAATTCGGTATTTTAGAATCGGTATTTACCAATTCGGTAATTCCCATTCATTCCTATGGGCCTGGAGGCTTCTGAGGATACAAAAGTAAGTTTCATAACTGTTATCACTGGCTAAGAAACTGCTAGAAATGTCATTTGTTTTAAGATTTGAAATATTTATCACACGCCTAATTCACTGTTGAAATTGGAAATGTAATAAATATTTTGGAAAGATGACTTTTAGAAAGTTACCTTTGTCCTGCCAGACGTCCCTGCAAGCTTAATCTGCATTTTTCTCTCTTGCATCTGTCAGCCAGTAATTAGCACTTGAACAGGCATGAATGAGGAATAATTAGAGCCTCACCTACATGTAACTGCATCCACATAGAAGACCAACAAGAACGGGGCTACTTATCATTAATATCCCCAGGAATTTTTCCAATAACTTAAATCCTTAGGTCAGAGAGAGTGGCCAATGATGAGAAGTGGGTATACCGGTAATTACTAACCGGGAACCCCCTCGGGTTGTTCTACCGTGAGGTACTCTCTCTATTCTTCACACATTTTTTTGTGGTGGAGTGCATGTGGTCCTGTGTTATTTTACAATAAGTACGCATCCTGACCTAAGGATTTATGTTATTGGACAAATTCCTGGGGATATTAATGATAAGTAGCCCCGTTCTTGTTGGTCTTCTATGTGGATGCAGTTACATGCAGGTGAGGCTCTAATTGTTTGAATACTGTATGAGTGGGGGGCTGCCTTACCTACCCCTTTACCCCCTCTACCCCTAGAGATTATTATATGAATGAGGAATAAACCTGTTCCCAGGGGCAACAATAAAACAATAGGGTGACATGAATATTATGTTATGTTATGTTAAAGTTACTTGTTAAGTGCATGTACACCAAACATTTCATGGCGTTGAGAGCGGGAGTGTTGGAAATGGGATCCCTGGCTGGCCAGGGCTTTCGCCAAAGTCAGTCAGAGACCACCACTCCCAAGTCAGGGCAAGGGAGTTACACGCCAAGATAACCCCTGCTCACCCTCTAGGTAATGTGGCGCGAGCAGCAAGGCTAAACTTGGAGGCGATGTAAGTTAAGTATTTGCGCACGCACCCCAGCAACAACACCCAGGACCCACCACAAAGGAAACTCCACACAAGGTTATATAAAAATAGCCTTTGTATTACACCAAAACACATTAGATAAAACACACACTTTACAATGTGCCAGAGGCACGGGCAGAATTTACAGGGGATATGTACAAGACAGGGCCACCTGGACCACTGTCAGGAATCAGAAGTAACACTTTCAGAAATAGCACTTAGAATGTAAAATCACTGTAGCACAAAATATAAAAATAGAGCACACAACCAGTAAGTACTGGTAACCAGGACCTCACTAGCACCACCTGTACTAGGGAGAAAACAACCACCTAAGTATTACAATACCTGTAGGGGTGTAAGCACATAACACATGATGCAATGCATAACATTCATTCAGAGGTGTAAGGGAGGAAAACACATGATGCATCAACAATACATTCAGAGGTGTAAAATGAATAATTGTGCCAAACTCACATAAGTCACCACCTGTGACTGTCCCTAGGCCAACTGGCCTTTATGGGGCTAGGACGCCCTGTGTCCAATGTCAGGGGGGGCCTAAACGGAGCAGTTGCCCACAAAGTGCTGGGCAACTGGGTAGCACAATGATGGGGCCAACACGATGGGGGAGCCTCACAGGCTCTGCAGAATGACTGTCCCCTTGGAGCCTCGCTGGGCTCTGAATAAACAAATGGCCCCTGAGCCTCTCTGGGCTCTTAAACAACAATGGGGGACTCAAGAGCCTCTCTGGGCTCTTCAAAACAACTTTGGCGCCTGGATCCTCTCTCCGGGCCCTAAGTAAATCAAAATGACCCATAGAGCCTCTCTGGACTCTTAACAAATGGACTGCCCCTGAGCCTCTCTGGGCTCCTCAACACTGGGGCGCCTTGAGCCTCTCGGGGCTCTTTGCCAACAATTGCCGCCTTGTAGGAGCCTCGCAGGCTCAAGTAATGGCTGGGCCCTTTGGAGACTCGCTGGGCTCTAGAATTAAGATGTGCCCCTTAGAGCCTCCGTGGCTCAAAGAAAGACTGCCCCCTCTTTGTTGGAGTCCCACTCGGGGGACTCTAAAGACACCAATACCCCCAAGGCGAAGCCCCACTCACCGGGACTCACGAGGCAGCTCCTCTCGGTGGCGGTCTCTTCTCCACCCGGTCCTGCTTCTGGGGGCCGGGTGCTTTCTAGTGGCGGCGGGCGGGGCTCTCTTCCTCGGGAGAGCCCCGCGGGGGGAGAACCAGCACGCTTCCTTTCTGCTCTGGGCTTCCCTTCTCCGTGGAGCCCGGAGCACGACCAGGCCCGCCCCCGTCTTCCCGGGCTTTGCCTGGCTTCCGGGTCGCGCTGCAGCCAATAGCAGCGCGGCGCTGGGGGGAATGGAGGCGGGACTTCCGGGTCGCCGTAGGCAGAGCGGCGGCCCGTGGGAGACTTCACAATTCTGGCAAATGCCGGGTGGGCACCGGCTTCTTCAATAAACAAGGCGAGATGGCACTAGGTCAAAGGCGGCAATGTCCCTGGCAGGGCGGGCACCTGCCAGAGGACTCGAAAATCGTCACGGAGCGGGGCCAAACGCCGGGTGGGCTCCGGCTTCCAAAAGTAAGGCGCTCCTAGGGCTGAGGGTAATTAACACAGCGCTCCCAGTGCTATAATCGAAAATAAAGCGCTTCCAAGCGCTAGAGGGCATAAAGCGCGCTCCTAGCGCTACGAGCAGAATAAAGCGCTCCCAGGGGCAAGGACAGAGCCCCAGCAAACAAGTCCTTGGGCAGGCATGGGGGCAAGGCTGGGCCCAGAGCCAGCTCACTGGGTCTCCAGGCAGGGAGACAGTCCAAGTGGCGGTCCTCTGGCCCAGCAGCAGCAGCAGCAGCAGCCCCCTCAGGATCCTGGAAGAGAACAACTTCTGTGTGGACACAGCTCCATTTTTATACAGTACATTCCTTTGTCTGGAGGTGCAGGGTGGGGGCAGAACCAGTCGCAGCTGGTTCTTGAGTACTCTGTTTACCTCAACCACCCTCTCTATTCACTGGCAGGGCTTGGGTCATTAGACGCACCACAGGGGGGCGGAGCCAGCATTGTCAGGGGAAAACCCAGCCTCATTCAGGACACAGGTACACTCCTCCCCAGCCATCAGCATGCTAATCTCCCACTCACCACCGGGCAGACCCATCCAGACTTCCTGGAGCCTGGCATGCCAGCCAGCTCCAGCCAATCACACTCCAGCACCCTCACTGCACACGTACAGCCATGTCTAGGAATGACACTTCCCCACTAGACACATACAAGCCGCACATACCTTTGCGCAGCATTCACTCCCACGAGTTCACACATACCAAACTCGAGCCTGTACACCCCATGCATCAGGAACTACCAGGGACACATACATTCCCCATGCATTCCTATGGGCGGGCAGGCCTAGCTCAGCACATGCACTCAAAGTGCGCACGCACTTTCCACTGGGACACAGTGAAAGTGCGCAGAACCCCAAAAATCACCATTGCCAGGTCACCATTTAAAAGCAAAAAGTCTAGGGGTGAACATGCCCTAAGGGCCAATTCCAACACGACCCCCTTCCAGCCAAAACGCAGGGGAGACCAATCACCACCGGGATGGACTTCCCTGCTTGGGGCGATAGAACATGGACGCGGGCCCGCAACTGCAGGGACACCCTCCTGTTCTACGCCACGGTGAACCCATGGGATTCCTTCTAGAACCACTATCCGGACCAACTGGGCTACCCCACTGGTACTCCCGAGCTGTCCGCGGCCAGGACCAGGCCCTGGGCCACCCAGGTGCCACTGGTCCTTGCCAATTCGCAGAGCGGGGGTAGTAACACCTGGCACATAGCGGCCATTTTCCACTCTTCCTGTCTGCAAGACAGGACTAGACTGCCACTGGTTCTCCAGCCTAGGGTCTACACCCTCAGGCGGACCAGGAGTCTCAGGGAAGGCTCTCCTCCCCCTACCTCTTCTTCTAGGGTTCCTCCTCCCTCTGCGAGGGGTACCCTTACAACGCCACTCCAACCCAGGGTTTAACCCCTCAGGTTGCACCGGGGTCAGAGGTGGGCTCTCCCACCCTCTGCACCCCCTTCCAGAGGTCTGCCCTCTCCCACCTGGAGAAGTTCCTCTGGAAGAAGAACCGGTCAGGACCATGGTTACAGTCATCCTACCCTTCAGGTCAGGCTGATCCTGAACCTGGCCTTCCAACCTCTGGTCTAAAACCTTCGGTGGAACAATTGCCTGGCACTCCAGGACTTCTGGGGACTTACACTCCACCCCCCTGAGGCTAACAAATGAGACATATGTTGTGTGACTGTCTGTCTGGCGCAGATCTCCCGTCCCCTGTCCACCTGACAGTGCGTGACGATCCCCCAGACCAGAAGTGGCGCCACCCGGGTCCCCCCAAGAAGATCTAGCCCAACTGGCTAGCCCTGGTCCACTGGTGCCTCCACTGGGAAACTCATCCCCCAATCACTCCTCACGCTGGACTCCTGTAGCCTCCCTACCGGAGCGGTACTGCCAGCCTCTAGAACCACAGGAGCTCTGGTTACAGACGCTCCAGGTCCTCTACTCACTAGGAGATCTTCCTCAAATGGACTAACAGGACAGCCTAGGTCCCCAACCTGGTGTTCCCTACAAAAACCATCCAAGTCCTGAGGCAGGGCTTCGGGCGTCTGGGGAACCTCGGTCTCCCCCTCACTCCTGCTCCACTGAGCCAGGCAGTGAGCCCCTACACCCTCCTCGCTATCCTGGGACCTAGGTGGGCTACACTGAGCCTCTTCCACCACGCTGGGCTGGAAGATACCTGAACCACTACTTTTGGAGTCACTCCCTAATGACTCTAGAGAACCTCTCAGCATTAGCGCGCCGTCAGTTACAGGAAGAACTGATCCCCACCGAGGAATCGCGTCTTCTCAAGCCCGGGGCCACGTCCCCTGTTCTTGGAAACTGGATCCCCACTGTGGACGTTTCCGTCGGTATTACCGAACCTGATTCTCGAACGTGCATCTACTAAGCACTGCACTATCCGGCAAAAATTACTACTTAAAAGTTACAACAAGCAATATGTAACCCGGGAATCCCAGGTACCCCAAACCAAGTGCTGGTCTCCCTACCAAATTGACGGGCTTGAACCTGATTCTCGAACGTGCATCTACTAAGCACTGCACTATCCGGCAAAAATTACTACTTAAAAGTTACAACAAGCAATATGTAACCCGGGAATCCCAGGTACCCCAAACCAAGTGCTGGTCTCCCTACCAAATTGACGGGCTTGCAGTTGTAAATAGGCAAAGGATCAATTGTCCTGAAGATGAACTCTTATTTAACCCCTTCAGTGCTAATGACAAGGGTAACTCGTCATGGAGTTTCCATTGATTTCAATGGAAAGTCAATGGAAGAGCATCATGTGCCTTAGCAGCCAAGTGGTTAATGGTAGTTCGAAACGTCGTCGACAAAATACACAAATGTCACTAATCTATTAGTATTTACATGTGCATATGTGTAGTCTATGAATAGTCTGTATATTTTTCATACTAATCAGACTGTCTTTTTGTTTTGCCTACAAAATTTATGTTGTATGTTCTTCCCTGGTGAAGTTTGTTGAGTCGGGCACCGGCTGGTGTCCCACTTATATCTTTTAACCGAAATTTTTGATACAAAATTCTTATTAAATGTAATTAAACTGTCCGGCTGGACAACAATATAGAACTATTCAGTCTATTTTGTATTAAATTTACTTAGTTACTTTAGGGACCATTGTCTCTGTTAAAAAAATCTAGAGAACCTCTAGCACTTTCCAATCTGTCTGCTTCCTTTGCCAGCTCCCAAGGATCAAAGGTCTCCAACCTCAACAGGTGTTGCCGCAACTCCGGCCAACAACAACTGAGCACCTGCTCCTTGAGAACAAGATCAAACAGCTTGTCAAAATCAGGTCCCGTGGGAACCTCTAACCACTCAATCAGTGCACACTGACAGTCCCCTGCAAACTCCTCCCAAGACTGGTGAGACAGTTTCCTACTGTCCCTGAACTTCAACCTATACTCCTCCTCTGGGGAAACAGGTACCAGACTGTGGGAACTGGGGGTGGGACTTCTTGCACTGGGCTCTATATAGCTGCCACCACTGGACTCAACCCTCCCCGGGGAATCCAGAAAATTAAAACTGCGCGCAGGGGATAGTCTACCCTCCAGAGCTACTTTGCCTCTGGTGGAGGCCCTCTCAGCCTCCTCTATCCTTTCCTGCGCTAAGACCCTCTCGGTCTCTAGCTGTTGCTTCCTAAGCTCCAGCTGCACCATAGCCTGGGCATGCTCTAACCTGAGCTTCTCTAAGGCAAGCTGGTGCTCCCTTTCTCTCCTCCTATCTTCCAGCTCCTCTGGGGACAGGGAAAGGGATGAGGCGCTGCCTCCTAAACTGGACCCAGCAAGGGACTCCCTATCTATGGGGTCCTCACTCTATACTGGCATCCAGGTGCTGTCATCTTCTTCCTCCTCTTCTGAATCTTCAGGGCTCCCCACAGACCCACCACCCTCCTGGTGTGGGGCCCGGGCCCTTTCCTCACTGCGCTCAAGATCCCATTGATCCTCTTGCCATTTGACCATGCATCTCCTAAGTGCATACCATCCTGACTGATCCGCCCCTATGCCTCTCTCTTCACAGAACTTTCTCAGCTCCCACATACCGTATGTGGCTAGATCATTGAAATCAAAAACCAGCTCCATTCTGGCAGACATTCTAGAGAAGAGATCACACAGGGAACCTAGGGGTCTGAGCTAACACAGGAGTACACAATTCACAAAGGTATCAGCAAGCTCTCTACCCCAGAGAACTCACACTCACTTGTCTAGTGCCACACACCATTCATCCACACACAACCCTCCCCTCGGACTAGTAAGGCAGTTTCTACCACCCCTGACTTCTCAACCTGACCACATGTGACACAGGTACCAGACTCTGGGCGCAGGGAGGGGGACAAAAGTACTTGACACAATTACACAATGGATACCTTCAGGAGAAGAAAATAATGAACTTCAAAAAAAACAATCCCCTACAATGTGGTCATCTAAAATGCAGAGTTTTGTGGTGCAGCCAGCTGCCACTGTGGTACAACGCAAACACAAATCCTTATCCTCACCGCTTGCCGCCAATGTTGGAAATGGGATCCCTGGCTGGCCAGGGCTTTCGCCAAAGTCAGTCAGAGACCACCACTCCCAAGTCAGGGCAAGGGAGTTAAACGCCAAGATAACCCCTGCTCACCCTCTAGGTAACGTGGCGCGAGCAGCAAGGCTAAACTTGGAGGCGATGTAAGTTAAGTATTTGCGCACGCACCCCAGCAACAACACCCAGGACCCACCACAAAGGAAATTCCACACAAGGTTATATAAAAATAGCCTTTGTATTACACCAAAACACATTAGATAAAACACACACTTTACAATGTGCCAGAGGCATGGGCAGAATTTACAGGGGATATGTACAAGACAGGGCCACCTGGACCACTGTCAGGAATCAGAAGTAACACTTTCAGAAATAGCACTTAGAATATGAATCACTGTAGCACAAAATATAAAAATAGAGCACACAACCAGTAACTACTGGTAACCAAGACCTCACTAGCACCACCTGTACTAGGGAGAAAACAACCACCTAAGTATTACAATACCTGTAGGGGTGTAAGCACATAACACATGATGCAATGCATAACATTCATTCAGAGGTGTAAGGGAGGAAAACACATGATGCATCAACAATACATTCAGAGGTGTAAAATGAATAATTGCGCCAAACTCACATAAGTCACCACCTGTGACTGTCCCTAGACCAACTGGCCTTGTTGGGGCTAGGACGCCCTGTGTCCAATGTCAGGGGGGGCCTAAACGGAGCAGTTGCCCACAAAGTGCTGGGCAACTGGGTAGCACAATTGTCATGTTTTGGCAGCTCCTGAGTTAGCGTTTAGCTCAGCTACACGATCTTTTCCGTTAACTTGACCAAAATGTACGGGGGCCATTTTTGAATCCTTCCGACTTCCATTTTGTATGAATACGCTGCCTCGTGGTCAGCGTGCCCCTTTGTCCTTTCTCGATACCCATGGTCATTTATTCTGCTCGGCAACAGGCTATTTTTAGTACTGGTCAAGCTCACATGCGCACCATGCATGGACTGGTCATTCTCTAGGAATGTTAGCATAAACTGACCAGTGCTATTAAACTCCTCCCACATGCTGGCTGTGTTCCAAAAATGACCTTATATGTACCTAAAGTGTGTAACTTGTAACCGCCTATCTTTTTATTGTCATTAAACTGTATAAAAGAGGTCGCGCACCGATGTTCGGTGTGCTACTTCTTACATTGCCGAAGGGTACTGTAGGAATGTACCACCACCCCATGGGATCTTAATAAACTTGTCTTTTGCATTTTCCAGTGTCCGTGCCAACTTCTATACTAAGGTGTTCGAGAGTTTAGCAGAATATGTAGGCCTGATTGAACCCAACACCTCAATTGGCGACCACGAAGGGACTCATCGGCGACTCGGATGCCCGAAGGAGAGGTCGAGACGAAGGTTTGGAAACTCGCCATGGAAGCGATCGCTGCCATTGAGTGACCCGAGTCTTGGCATCCACGGTGTTTCTTTCCTTTCTTCTGATCTGACCTTCCAGGCGGCGCCGGTCCTCGACTGAGATTCCGATCTTGGATTGTCGTGTAGTGCCGTTTTGGCTGATTCGATCACAGAACTTGGCAGATGGATCTTGGACGTTTGAAGATATTTGGTAAGCTTCTGATTGGTGAGGTAGTCTATTGACACTCACTATGGCTTTTTGAATTTGAATTTGTTGAAGAGATGTTGTAAGCTTCTGATTGGTGAGGTAGTCTACTGACACTTACTATGGCTTTTTGAATTTGAATTTGAATTTGTTGAGTTAGCTAACATTTGAATCTTTGAATTTGATTTATATGTGGAGTGCACCTCACATAGGCAGGCATGTAGGGATATTTCTCTAATTTATTTGATTTGAACGGCACACCGTGTATGAAGCACATTAAGTGCCATTTTATGTAGTATCGCGTTTCCGTGGTACTTTTGAACATGCCTGTTTTCAGCACGCTCCGAAGGATGTGCTGCGTTGAGAATGGTACCAATTATCGATTAAATAAATCACAGCCGGCTCCCCCAGAGGGGACTCCTAATCGCGAGACGTATGTAAAATTTGGCATCCCGCCAATAATGTACAGCACGTTATGGCACAAATACAGCAAAGCCGATCGTGAATTACAGTGGCCAATACATGGGTCATTTGATTTACGAAAGGTTCAGTATGTGGAGCAGTGTTTGTTTCAACGAAGGTCTAGACAAGATATGTTTGATTGTGTGCGTATGTGGGAGAAAGAGGTGAGTGAACGAATGAAGCGTGAGGAAGCCTTGGCGGAGAAGGTGCAGCGAAAGGCTGCACGTGACAAAGCTTTACAGCTACAGGAGAAGGAGTTGCAGGAACAGAAAGAGAGGGAGACTCGGGAACATAATTTACAGGTTAATGGTCAGTTTCCCATCCGGCGTCCTCTTTATCCGGTCCTTACTAATGAAACAGATGATTTTTCATTACTAGATCGTTGTCCGCCTCCGTACGTCGCACCTATGGCTCCGAACAAGGATGCGGATGAGGACGACCAGAATACACCGCGTACAAGGTTACATGCGGAACGAACTGCGGAATTGCGTTCGTTTGCACGAAAGTTAAATATTAATACTGTCACTGTTTCTGAAATTAGTAAGCAAATGGAACAATGGTCTGATCAGGAGCGAATGTATTTCTTAGATCATTTTGGAGATGAGGTTGTTGAACGCTTTAGAAAATATTCTCCAGAGTTAGAACCCAAGGAGATATCCAAGGGTCGCGATAATTTTCGTAAAGGTCTCTTTGTTCTTTCAGATGCGGATGAATTTTTCAAACGTTTGGTTCAGCTACGGAATGAGGCGACACGACTACGGGAGTTGGAAAGGTCATCGGGTCCGCCTGCGTCCGGATCGACGGAGATATCCAAAGAATGCTCTATCTTTGGAACAGATAAGATCGCCGCGATTAATATTAGACCTATGCAAGAAGCTGCGCCTTTGTATGTCCCCCATAAAGGGGAGGGCACAGATGATGATAAAACATCTAAAGACGCCAAGGGGTATTTTGTGTATAACTGGGTTTATACGCCCTGGAATAGAGCAGATGTTATGGCACTTAAGAATGCTTTGCCTGATCCTCGTAAAAACCCAGCGGCTTTCTATGAAAGTGTTGAAAGTGCAATTTCATCGTGTATTATGACGTTAGTTGATATTGATCTGTTTTTTGGACTAATATTGCCCCCTGATATGTGGAGAGCGATTTGTAAGTTTGATGATTCCACGACTCTTGGGGTAGGTTGGAAAGATATAGTTCAAGCTGACTTAGACAGGGAACCAGCATGTAAGCCTTGTCAATTAATATTGGACCTTCCAGGGTGCATACTAAATAAATTAAAAACGCTCGTTCCCGCTAAAAAGATTGATTGGACCATATTAGCCTCTTGTAAACAGAAAACGGATGAATCGGTTTCAGATTTCTTTTCTCGCTTTGAGGAGGCGTTCCATGATTATAGTGGACAATCATTGACAGAAGATACAGGCAGACATTTATTCGTTGACAAATATGTGGCTAATCTCCTACCGGAGATTGCAAAACGATTAAAAGCGAGTGAAAGTTCGTGGACCACGGCAACCCCTGCTTCTTTATTGACTATGGCTCAATATTATGAACGACAGGAATCGGAGGCAAAGGAAAGTAGTGATAAGAAAGTGAAGGATTTGAAGACGAAGGTAATGTTGGCTCAGGTTCAGGCTACGAGGGGAAACAATCGAGGGGGACGAGGATCGTATAATAACGCTCCTCCTCCTCGTTCCGACATATCTGTGAATCAGTGTGCATACTGTAAACAGTTTGGACATTGGATTGCAGATTGTCCATTGTTTCGGGAACAGCGTAATTGGAGGGGACGAGGAAGTGGTAGGTCCAGGAATAATTATGGAGGACCGAGAGGTTATGGGACAAATGATCGTGGAGGATATGGAGCAAGGGGTCGTGGTCAGACGGATTATAATACGTTCGATAATCGCAATCAATATCAGATAAATGAGGGTGGCTCTGTTGAACAACGTGATGAGCGCTATGCATAGGATTGCGTAGGATGGGGTGTGGAATCGGTTGAGGTACCAGTTGATCAAAGGGGTCCATATATAGAGGCACATGTCTTGGGGTCCACTGATCAATTTTTGGTCGATACAGGAGCTACTCGTAGCGCTTTGTCCAAACACTTGGTTCCAAGGGCTCCCCTGTCTGGCGAGGTAATTACAGCTATAGGGTTCGATGGAACACCTACTTCTAGCCCACTGTCTCAACCCGTTACATTTCATGTTGATAAATTTGCTGCCCCTTGTCCCTTTTTGCTGTCACCGAATACACCAGATAATATTATGGGACTTGATATGTTAAAACATTTTCGAGCTACTATTCGCTGTGCCCCAGAAGGAGTGCGGGTTGTGTTGAACGAAAATTATCCAGAAATTGAGCGAGTGTGTCTTCTCCATGAATCTGAAGTTTTAGCCTCCCTACCAAAATCATTGTGGGCCACTTCTGATACTGACGTAGGACAGATGAGTATTCCCCCAGTACATATTACGGTAAAGGAGGGAGTACCTCTGCCACGTGTCCCACAATATAAAATTTCGAGGGAAGGTGAACATGCTTTGATACACATTGTGAATGATTTGATTTTGGCAGGAGTAGTTGAGGAAGTTCCCTACAATGTTTGCAACAGCCCAATTCTACCGATCCTTAAAAGAGATACAGATGCTAAGGTTTACCGTTTTATTATTGATTTGAGGGAAATTAACAAGATAGTAGTGCCTCAGTACCCGGTGGTGTCTGACATCACCACGTTGCTTACGGTGGTTCCACCGACGGCAACTACTTTTACAGTTATTGATTTGAAAAAACGCATTTTTCTCGATTCCTGTACATCCTGATAGTCGATATCTCTTTGGATTTACATTAAATAATAAATCGTGTAGATTTTGTCGTATTCCCCAGGGCTATACAGAAAGTCCTAGCATCTATAGTCAGGCTTTGAAAAGACAGCTTGATTCCTTTGAATTGCAGGATGGAGTGGCTCTTATACAGTATGTGGATGACATCTTACTTGCAGCAGATACGCAGGATCAGTGTGAGAAAAGTACCTTTTCCTTGCTTTCTTTCTTAGCCCAAAATAATCATAAGGTTTCGAGGAAGAAGTTACAGTATTGTAGACCCAAGGTGACCTACCTCGGTCATCTTTTGTCTAAGGAGGGCCGTGCATTAACACCAGATCGAATCCAAGTAGTGTTAGATACACCAGTCCCCCGTACTCAGAAAGATGTTCGTGCCTTTATAGGTTTGACGTCTTTTTGTAGGCAATGGATATTGGGTTTTTCACACATTGTTAAGCCTTTGTTAGCATTGCTGTCCAAAGATACACCGATTCCCATTGAATGGACAAATGAATGTCAGAATGCTTTTGAACAATTGAGACAGGCTCTCTGTTCTGCACCAGTGTTAGGTACACCTGATTACACGAAGATCTTCACATTGTATGTACACGAGAAGGATGGGTGCGCATTGTCAGTTTTAGTGCAGACACACGGAGACAAACAGAGACCCTGTGCATACTTCTCGGCGGTACTCGACCCTGTGGCTCGAGGATTGCCTGGATGTTTTCGAGCAGTTGCAGCAACAGCAGTAGCAATACGACAAAGTGAGGGAATAGTTTTGTCACACAAATTGTTGGTGTTAGTTCCCCATGCGGTAGATGCGCTGTTGAATCAAACGAAAACACAGCATCTAACCAGTGCCCGTCTAACAGGATATGAGCTAACGTTGTTGGCGCCGCACATCACACTAAGGCGATGTGCGACACTGAATCCTGCTACTTTACTGCCGGATCCTGTTGCTGAGACCCAGAAGGAAGAACAACATGATTGTGTTTTTCTAACTGAGGAACAGACAAAGGGTCGTATCGATTTGCAGGATACACCATTTCCAGATGTAGATGGGGAATTGTGGGTCGATGGATCATGTGTGAAGTTACCAGATGGTACGACTTCCGCAGCTTATGCGATCACGACACTTAAGACAGTGGTAGAATCAGCAAGAATACCCCAGAAATCGGCCCAAGCAGCTGAATTGATAGCCTTAACGAAAGCATGTGAGTTAAGTGCTGGGCTATGTGTGAACATTTACACGGATAGTCGTTACGCTTTTGGAGTAGTGCATGATTTTGGCCTACTCTGGAAGGAACGAGGATTCTTGACTTCACATGGAGTACACATTATGTACGGAGAATTGGTACGTGATCTCCTGAATGCATTATTGTGTCCGAAGAAAGTAGCAATAGTCAAATGCAGTGCACACAAAAAGGTGACGGATAAAGTAGGACAAGGCAATGCTTTTGCAGATCGCATTGCGAGAGAGACCGCTATGCTACAAAATAATTCCCCCATGTACGTGGTGAAATCACAAGCCGAGCGGTGGCATGATGCTAGAGAAGAAATATTAGACATACAGAAGTCAGCATCTGAAGTAGAACTTACGAAATGGGCCACTGAAGGGGTATTAGATGATGAGGGTTGCTGGCGCAGTAAAGATATGGAAAGATGGAAACTACCCATGGCCTATTTACAAACAATGGTGCAAATGACACATGGGCTGGCACATATTGGAGCTCTTGCAATTACGAAATTGCTTACACGGGTTTGGGAAAATCCTGAAATTGCTAGTACGGCTAAGAGAGTAGTGCAGACCTGTCTGATATGTTTACAGCACAATCCTGGACAAGGGACTCATACTCCTAAAGGAGGGTTTGTTCCACCTACTGCACCGTTCGAAGTACTGCAAATGGACTACATCCAGCTGGAACGCTGTAATAACCTTAAGTATGTCTTAGTGGTGGTGTGTGCCTTCAGTAAATGGATTGAGGCTTACCCTACGAAAGACAATACAGCATTGACAACAGCTAAGGTGTTACTCAAAGAGTACTTCCCGCGCTATGGTGTTTGTAAATTTATGTGGAATGACAATGGTCCTCATTTTATTGGGAAAGTAGTGGAGTACGTCCTGAAAGGATTAGGAATCAAGCAACGATTCCACGCTGTATTCCACCCGCAGTGAGGTTCCGTGACGATTTGAACCCGTGTTTTTAACATTGTCGCAAATACATGATTTTGGTATCAGTGAACCGCAAATGATCCATTTAGTATATCCTGGTGTTTTCACTATGCTACGAGCAAGAGCACTCCTGTTACAAACACATTTGTGATCTACCCGTGGCATCCATCTTAGAACACGGAAGCCATTTTGTATTCTTTGCCCTCACATAGTCAATGGACACGCAATGACCTCTTTTTATTTAAGGACACGTAGGCTTTAGCCGGCGATTCACCTTGCTAGTGACACGTGCACCTTAGGCCGGCAACGCTGTGGCAGCATGACTCGGCAAGAGCTGCCTCCCCAGCCTGAGGCCAGTCCTGCTATACTGGTTCTCCTGTTCGTTGGCCTGATCATGATTAGGCGGCCGAAGCTGGTAGCCTTGCCCATTTACGACCCACAAACATCTCTTATCTTGTCTTTCTTTCTTCTGCACCTGGCTCTGCTCCTTTCCTTCTGGGCCTTTATTAGGGGGAGGTAACGAAATTTACGATGAGGCGGTCCGGGTCTTGAATGAGAAATTGACATGGGATTATGATGGAATAGTGGGAACCCCTCATTCGTAATGTTTTGACATCAGATACTGTTGACGATTCCTGTGCAACGCCAAATATTTATTGTTTAAGACACGAATGTTTAGAATTGTGGTAACATGTAAAGAATTTGCCCCGAGCAGAATATTTAGTATATAAGGAGCAACCCTCTTTGTACAAATTGAACAGGCTCCTAGACACTGCCCGTGTGCAGTTTCTGTGACTTCTGTGTCCCTGCAGTAATAAACCTTTGGTCTTTGACGCCACCATCGAGAAGCCCGTGTTTCTGTTTGTTTGTGCACCGAGACAGGTAGAACTCCGGGGTCTTCGGGTGTTATCCCTGACACCTCTGGACGGAACCAAAAAGTCCAGAACTCCAATTGGCGCCCAATGTGGGGCGACGTCATTCGGTACCGGTCCAAAAGCCTGAAGAGTTCGAGGAGCTTCGTGTGAAGATTTCAGAGGGAGGCGCCCCACTTCATCGATCCCGGCATATCGCAAAAGTGGCCCCGACGTTCTCTTCCACGAGGGTTCCCGTTCAGACGGCTGCAGTGGTCCGTTGCCTTGACCGTCGCCCTGTCTTGGACCCGAGGTGCAGTCCTCAGTACGGCGAAACGTGACGGGTTTCTCCTTGGTGACGTCTTCAGTGCCTCAGTTAAGTATTCAGTGGTTGCTAGTTGGTTATTTTGTAAGGGTTGCTCCTGTTTGGATAATCCTTTTAGTTCTCAGTTCAGTTCAGTTCTGTAAGATTATCACTGGTTATTCTGGTTACGATAATCATTCTGTTCAGTTCGGGTATCGATACATTTGTCAGTTCTGGTAGGCCTAAGTTCTTGGTTCGAGTGCGCATCTTTTCTGTGTGTTTTGTTTATTTTGTGTCCCGGATTATAAAATGGTAAGTCGGAAAAATTGTATGTTGTCTTGTTTTAGTTGCAACAGTGATTCCCAGTTGGAGGACTCGTGTTTGGTTCCTCCGATTGGAACTCCCCTTTATGATCTATATTGCAAATTTGGTGTGGGCCCTATCTCTTATAACGAGGTATGGATCCACTATACAGAGAAAGATGGTGTCCTTAGTTGGCCACTACATGGTAGTTTTGAACCTGAAGTTCTCGATAATCTAGAAAGAAGGTTGTTTAAGAAGAAAGCCCGGCCGGCAATGTTTGATTCTTTCCGTTATTGGCGAAAAGAATCTAAACGGAGAGAAATTAAAAAGTTGAAGAAAGAACAGAAAGAGCAAGAGTTGACTTTAGAACAGTCTGCTAAGCAGCTGCAACTTAACGAGTCCGAGAAAGCGATGGAGGTGGCCAATAGAGAGCGTAATTTAGCGATAGACAAGTGCTATCCTGCTTTGCCATCGAGTACGGCTAAGATAGTAGAGGACCCTGAAAAGGATCCCCTGTTGTCTTACTTGTTACGATCACCCCCACCGTATGCACAGGGTGCTACGGCTCCACCTATACCGAATGTTCAATTACCGGTTGCTGGACAACCTGGTGTCCCTGTTCCCGCTCCCCTGAATCAGGTTCCTGTACCTCCTGTGGTCAATATTCATGTTCCTTTGACAGCCCCTCTTCCAGGGTTGCCGGTTTCTTTACCTATGCCTGTGTCGCTCACACCTGCTAGTTCACAAGCTATTTTGCCTGCTACTCCTACTGTTCCTGATTTATCTGTTCCAACTGCTACTCTATTTACTGCTTCTGCTAATATTATGACTCCACTTACTGTTCGTCGGAGAATCACTGATTCTGTCTCTAATATTCTATCTCCCTTCTATAAAACTCTGATTAAGACTCCTGTCTCTGACTCTGTGCAGAGACGTAGTCAGCTTCCCAGTACTGAAGAAAGAGGAATATTAGATTCCACTGCTCTTAGATGGGTTTCGAAAGTTGGAAGATATAATGTACAAGATATATTAGATACATTTATGCAATGGAATGAACCGACACAACGATATGTGTTCGATGAAATGTGTTTCCTTCTACGTGAGGAATTGGAAGAGGATGACCCTGAATCAAATCTAGGAGAATTACTTAGTGTTCAGAAAGAGTTTGCTGCAGGTATGATAGTCGGTCAAAATATAAAAGAAGCGATGGAACTGATTTTAAGTTATAGGAATGACGCATCCCTTCGTTCACCAAGAGAGTTAGAGAAACGTAGTACGAAACAAAATCGTCAATATCCAATGAGAGAGGTTCCACCAATTTGGCGTGAAGCTGTGCAAGCTAATGCACAACTTGGTATTGCAGCCGCTCCGGCCCAATTCCAGAGAGTCTGGATACATATTCCCTGGAAGCGAGCTGAAGTATTAGCAGTAAAACAGGCCTTGCCAGATCCGCGTAAAAATCCTGCAGGGTATTACAAAGAGTTGGCTCAAACAGTTGACGCTTGTGTATTGAATCTTGCTGACATAGATCTGCTATTTGGTAATGTAGTACCACAACCAATTTGGGCTAAAATTCGTAAAGAGAATCATCCAGTTGCCCTAGGTGGTGATTGGGCAGCTATAATTGCAGCGGATGGTCAACAAATAGGTGGCTCCAAACCTGAACCCTTAATTGCTAATTTGCCTGGTAGAATAATCGATTTAATGAAAACCTTGATGCCAGCATTGCGCGTTAACTGGGACAAATTGTCCGTGTGCAAACAAAAGAAAGACGAAAGCGTCTCCGACTTTTTCACAAGATTCGAGGAGACTTTCGTGGATCATAGTGGTCAGGATATGAGCACAGAAGGAGGCCAGAGATTATTTGTTGATAAATTTGTGCACAATTTGTTGCCAGAACTTAGTGGTAAATTAAAGAATTCTGAAAGTGCGTGGGCTGTCTCTACGACTGCGCAAATACTTGCGACTGCCCAGTACTATGAAAATAGGGATAAAGAGGAGAAAGAAAAATCAGATAAAAAGACGAAAGATTTGAAAACTAAAGTTCTTTTACAACAAGCATATCCGCCTCGCACGAATCAGACTAACATGCAGCAAGGGTCATATCAGAGAACGGATTATAATTTTCAAAGGCCACAATACCAATGGAATCAATGTGCTTATTGCAAAATGGAAGGTCATTACAAAAGTGAGTGTCCAGTTCGAACACAAAATAATACTGCGGCAGCCCAGAGAGGTCGTGGTAGTTCTATGCAAAACTCTAGAGGTCGAGGACGAGGTGCTATGCCTCCGCAGACGAGTGATCGCGCTTCTAATTATTTCGACCAGCGAAATGGACAATCTGCCCAACAGAATAGGTCTCCACAGTATCATGTTGAAGACTATTATGAAGCTAGTGAGGAAGTTCAGCAAAGTGAATACTAGGACAGCCATGGACAGAGAGAGGGAGTAGTATCAGTTCCAGTAGATCAGAGTGGTCCTTATGTCGCAGTAGCAACATCAGGTATAGTCGAACCGTTTCTGTTGGATACTGGTGCAGCAAAAAGTTCTATCATACATGCGAAACTCCCTGGCGCACCTTTGTCTGGCTCAACAAACGTTTCAGTAGGTTTTTCGGGCGCCCCTGTTCATAACCCTGTTTCTGGTCCTTTGTCTATTTCTGTTGGACCCCGTCAATTGAAAGCACCCTTGATTTTGACGACAGGTTGTAACGAGAATCTGCTTGGTTTAGACTTGTTAAAACGCCTGTACGCGACATTGTACTGTTCTCCAGCAGGAGTACAGCTTACGTTGGGTAAAAGAATAATCTCTCCGATGTACTTGTCAATGGATGCGCTCCCACCAGAGCTGCGTTCACTCCCTGATACTTTGTGGGCGACTGGTCCTAATGATGTAGGTCTCTTGGAAATTCCACCCTATGTAGTAACTTTGAAAGCAAATGTCAAACTTCCACGAATTCCGCAATACAGAATCTCTAGTGAAGGTGAGCGTGCGCTCCTACTGATAGTACAAGATCTGATCAAGAAAGACGTTGTAGAAGAGACTAGAGGTAATGTCTGTAATAGTCCTGTACTGCCTATTTTGAAACGAACTGACCCAACAAAACCTCCAGTATATAGGTTCGTAATTGATCTTAGAGAGGTTAATAAAATTGTGATCCCACAGTTTCCTGTGGTTCCAGACATTACTGCATTGTTAACATTGATTCCTGCTACAGCAGCATGGTTTTCGGTTGTCGACTTGAAAAATGCCTTTTTCAGCATTCCGATAGCCGAGGAAAGCAGAGATATCTTCGGTTTCTCTCTAGGAGGACGAAGCTTCAGGTTTAAACGCGCTCCACAAGGTTATTGTGAAAGCCCATCCATTTACAGTCAAGCTTTAAAAAGCCAGTTAGACTCATTTGTACTTCCTCGTGGTTCTGCTTTAGTACAGTATGTCGATGATCTTCTAGTGGCTGCTGATGACAAGGAAACTTGCAAAACAGCTACGATTTCTTTATTGCATCACTTGTCAGATTTGAATCACAAGGTGTCACCTTCAAAAATGCAATACTGCTGCCAAGAAGTGACCTACCTAGGTCATCTCTTGTCAAAGGAGGGAAGGAAGTTGACCCCAGAAAGAATAAAAGCAATTACACAGATGAACGTGCCTTTTTAGGTATTACCTCATATTGTAGGCAATGGAACCCAAATTTTTCGCTTTTAGCAAAACCATTGGTAGCCTTGACTGGGAAAGGTGTTCCGAGTCCGGTGCCATGGTCTGCTGAATGTCAGCAGAGTTTTTCTGAATTGCGAAATGCACTGTGTTCAGCACCTGTATTAGGTACACCCGACTACAGTAAGCCATTCACGCTCTATGTCCACGAGAGAGAAGGTTGCGCATTGAGTGTTTTGACGCAGAAATTTGGTGATAAACAACGCCCTTGTGCGTATTTTTCATCAACATTAGATCCGGTAGCCAGAGCGTTGCCTAGTTGCCTGAGAGCTACAGCCGCAGCTGCAGCCTCCATTCGACAATCTGCTGGTTTAGTAATGAACAACATGCTAGTGGTTATGGTTCCTCATGCTGTGGATACACTCATGAACCGAACCAAGACGCAGCACCTTACCAGTGCTAGATTATCAGGTTATGAACTGACACTGTTAGCGAGTCATATTCAGATCAAGAGATGCAATGTATTGAATCCAGCAACATTGTTGCCGACTAGTCCAGAGTCGAGTGATTCCGAACCACACGACTGTTATTTCAAAACTGAGGAAGAAACAAAAGGACGAATTGATCTAAAAGACACTCCGTTGTCAGATCCAGATGGCACGCTGTATGTTGACGGGTCTTGCTTCAAATTGGAGAATGGTGATGTGACTGCTGCCTATGCAGTAACGACTTTGAGTACGATTGTGGAGACTGCGAGAGTAAGTCAGAATTCTGCCCAGGCTGCAGAATTGATCGCGCTAACAAGAGCGTGCGTTTTAGCTAAGGGAAAGAGAGTGAATGTGTTCACAGATAGTCAGTACGCGTTCGGCGTGGCCCATAGTTTTGGCCGTTTGTGGAAAGAGAGAGGTTTCATTACGTCCCATGGGACTAAGATTCAACATGGTCAGCTAGTTAATGACTTGTTGGAATCTCTAACCTTGCCGACTGAAGTTGCGATTGTGAAATGCAGTGCTCATAAAGCAATCACGGATGATGTTGGTCGTGGGAATGCTTTTGCTGATGAAACTGCAAAACAGACAGCTAGAAATATGATGAGTAGAATGTATGTTGCAACGTCTGCAAGATGGATTTCTGAGTCCGGAATGTGTGAAGACACAGTGGAAAGCGTGAAAGAAATTCAGAAAGAGGCGACTGAGGAGGAAAAGCTTGCATGGAAAGAGAGCACGGGTAAATTGGACTCGAGTGGGTGTTGGATTGATTTGTCGGAACAACAGCGTTGGATGTTGCCTGATGCGTATGTGCTTGCAGTAGTAACGATGGCACATGGAACAGCGCACATCAGTTCAAAAGGGATTTGTAAGATGTTGGCTCCGGTCTGGAAGAATGATGGGATTAGTAAGTGTGCAGAGAGAGTGGTGAGAAATTGTATGGTATGCTTGATGCATAATCCTGGCAAGGGAATCCCCACACCTGCAGGTCACTTCGCTCCTCCTTCCTGCCCCTTTGAAGTAATTCAGTTAGACTTCATTCACATGGATCGTTGTAATAATCTGAAATACGTCCTAGTGGTAGTTTGTGCTTTCTCCAGATGGATCGAAGCATACCCACTGAAGGACAATACTGCCTTATCCACTGCCAAAATTCTTCTTAAAGAATACTTCCCCAGATACGGAATGCCACGGATTGTATGGTCAGACAACGGAAGTGAGTTCGTAGGGAAAGTTATGCAGAGTGTGTGTGCCGGCCTAGGGATTAGACAGAAGTTTCATGGTGCGAATCATCCCCAGTCCGCGGGTTTAGTCGAAGGTTACAATGGCACCCTTAAACTGAAACTTGCCAAGATACAAGCATCCACGGGTTTGTCCTGGCCAGACGCATTGCCTTTGGCTTTGCTATCAACAAGAGCAACTGTACATTCTAGAGTAGGGCTTAGTCCTTATGAAATAGTTTTTGGCCGTCCTGCAAATGTTTGGGGGGTACCTAGACCGAAAGAATTTAAGCAGCTGGAATACCCAATGTTAATTGATTACCTTTTCGACTTGACTGCTAAATTGAGCCTTATTCACCAACAGGTTTTCGATGCATTGCCAAAGCCACCGGAGAGTCCAGGCCATCAGCTAAAACCGGGTGACCAGGTGGTCATCAGAAATTTTGCAAGAACGAAAAATCTTCAGCCCAGATTCATTGGCCCTTTCCAAGTCCTACTAGCAACGAGAACTGCTATTTGTGTGGCCGGAAGGAAGAACTGGATCCATACGACACACGTCAAACGTGTGCCTCTGCCACTTCCTTACGACAACTGGGTAAAGAAAGGAATCGGTACCTCTGAAACGGAACAAGTCCCCAGGTTCATACCTTTCAGCGATGCAGAACTGATCACTGATTCACCAAATTTTGACTCTCCTCCTGAAACTGCTCTTTTGAACCCTGAACATTTGTCATCCACACACAACGAACATTTGCCATCTGCACCAAAAGAACATTTGTCATCTGCGAACGTGAACATTGCAACGTCGGTTGAAAATACACTGTTTCCAGATCAGACAGCTCCTGCAAAACTGAGATACAACTTACGTTCTCGCAATATGGACAAATAAAGCAGGAAACTGCCCATTTCACATGTTTGATTCTTGATACATTGCCTCCAGCCAGGAAGTTTGCTAATACTTTGTATTGTTTCTTTTTGTTTTAAAAATTGCCTTGCCGTCTGGGTAGCCGTAGGGTCGTGGCTGTGTGCCTAGTTGAATCTGCGGGGGTCAGACACAAGGTCGATCTTTCTGTTAGTTCTGGGAACTCCAAGGGCTGATAGAGGCATTTTCATCTACGTACACATCATCAGTGGTCGCGAACGGTCGTAGAAGATGGAGCTTCCTGAGCTGCAACGAGAGAATGTAATTTATGTTCGCAGAAATAGACTGTACAGAATACTTCACAGCAAATGCTTTCTAATGCAATGTGCAGTTACATTTTTAATTGTTTTGATAACGTTGGTGGGTGGAATCATCTTTGGTGTACATTTGATTTTTATGCCAGTAACTACAGTACCTCCCCTTGATCCTACTACTTCTACTGTTTCTTCTATGCATTCTTTTCACTCATTCCCTGAACACGAACAAGCTCGACGCTCAGAATTTATTAACAATACATTTGTACAACTCTTGCATCAACACCAACTGGTAGTTAACACAACAGACTGCTGGGTGTGTGGCCTGATACCCCACACTATGGATAAAGGCATCCCCTATCTGGTCTTGCCTTTTAGCTATAATGGATCATTTCAGGCCTTTCAGACCATTTTTTCATATGCCCTTGAAACCTATCCTCCGCGTCCACCACGTTCCACTAAATACAATTCTGCCAATAAAGCTTTAGTTCAGGGAATCATTGACATGATTAAAGACGTCAATAATTCCCCATCTTACCCTAAAGACGAATTACGGGTGTATTTGAGTTGGAATTCTACAGAGTATCGTCTTAGTTTGGGGGAAAGTAAACGTAAAAGCTCCACTCCAGTCTGGGTCGTGCCTCACCGAGGTCAAGTCTGTTTGCAAGGAAATGGGAAAAATCCGAGAGCCCAGCTAGGGAGGAGTGAGTGCGTTGAGACTTACGTATTTCCGTCTAACTCCTCCCCTGCCTTTCTGACTGCTAGGGGTACCTATTTCATCTGTCAGGACAGAGCATATACATGGTTGCCTGCTGACTTTTCAGGTTCATGTTATATTGCTCGATTGTTGCCTCCGACATACACTGCTTCTCCAGATTATCACAAGACCAGATTAGCAAGAGGTGTTTTCAGTAAGGAAGACACCGCTGGTCAAGAAGCTGGAGACTTTTTCAAAGGTTTCCTTCCGTTTTGGGGGCCTATGGCCAATAGTAGAAATCTACGTCAACTAACACGGGTAGTTGAATCTACTATTACAGAAACTGCAGGTGCCCTTAGTAACTTAACAGCTGAGCTTCAGGCGGATCGTCTCATGACGTTACAGAACCGAATGGTTCTAGATGTGATACTTGCAGATCGAGGTGGGGTATGCAGAATGATCCAATCGAGCTGCTGTGTTTTTATTCCAAATAATGCTCCAACTGTCTATGAAGCGATCTCTAAGCTACACAAGATTTCCGACTCTATACACGTAGACAAGGGAAACTGGTCCTTCATGGAGTGGTTTTGGACTCTGATATCAGCGTGGGGATGGAAGGTTCTGATGGTTATTGGTGTCATCCTAGTATTTCTGTTCTCATGCTGCCTTATTATCCAATGTGGTCCCGCTCTGTGTAGTCTCTGTGCTGCTACCTGTTTCAGAAAACCACCTGCATTTGGAGAAAAGGCACGAGACAGGATGATGATGCAACAACATGCCACTGACCTAATGAGCATAGAGTTAGACTCTGACATAGACTGAGTAATTGCCTACGTAAGGGCAAAAGGAGGGGCTGAGGTTCCGTGACGATTTGAACCCGTGTTTTTAACATTGTCGCAAATACATGATTTTGGTATCAGTGAACCGCAAATGATCCATTTAGTATATCCTGGTGTTTTCACTATGCTACGAGCAAGAGCACTCCTGTTACAAACACATTTGTGATCTACCCGTGGCATCCATCTTAGAACACGGAAGCCATTTTGTATTCTTTGCCCTCACATAGTCAATGGACACGCAATGACCTCTTTTTATTTAAGGACACGTAGGCTTTAGCCGGCGATTCACCTTGCTAGTGACACGTGCACCTTAGGCCGGCAACGCTGTGGCAGCATGACTCGGCAAGAGCTGCCTCCCCAGCCTGAGGCCAGTCCTGCTATACTGGTTCTCCTGTTCGTTGGCCTGATCATGATTAGGCGGCCGAAGCTGGTAGCCTTGCCCATTTACGACCCACAAACATCTCTTATCTTGTCTTTCTTTCTTCTGCACCTGGCTCTGCTCCTTTCCTTCTGGGCCTTTATTAGGGGGAGGTAACGAAATTTACGATGAGGCGGTCCGGGTCTTGAATGAGAAATTGACATGGGATTATGATGGAATAGTGGGAACCCCTCATTCGTAATGTTTTGACATCAGATACTGTTGACGATTCCTGTGCAACGCCAAATATTTATTGTTTAAGACACGAATGTTTAGAATTGTGGTAACATGTAAAGAATTTGCCCCGAGCAGAATATTTAGTATATAAGGAGCAACCCTCTTTGTACAAATTGAACAGGCTCCTAGACACTGCCCGTGTGCAGTTTCTGTGACTTCTGTGTCCCTGCAGTAATAAACCTTTGGTCTTTGACGCCACCATCGAGAAGCCCGTGTTTCTGTTTGTTTGTGCACCGAGACAGGTAGAACTCCAGGGTCTTCGGGTGTTATCCCTGACACCTCTGGACGGAACCAAAAAGTCCTGAACTCCAGCAGTCAGCAGGTTTGGTAGAAAGATACAATGCAACTCTGAAGCAGAAGCTAGCAAAGATTGTGGCATCCACATCTTTGAAATGGCCGGACGCTTTGCCCTTGGCATTGCTGTCTATTCGATCAGTGCCACATTCTCGATCTGGCCTCACACCATATGAAGTGGTGTTCGGAAGGCCGATGAATATCTGGGGAGTTCCTAAGCCTCGTTTGATACATGATGTGCCTTGTATAATGATGAATGACTATCTGGCACGATTAACAAATGATTTACTTTCTATTCATCAGCAGGTTCGAGAAGCGCTCCCCGATAACTCCACCGGTGAGGCTCACGATCTTCGTCCTGGGGACCACGTGATGGTTAAAGTATTTGAGAGATCCAGCAGTTTGGAACCGAGGTGGCATGGTCCTGAGCAAGTGCTGCTCGCCACCCGAACAGCAGTACGAGTGACGAACAAGAAACGGTGGATCCATTCTACCCATTGTCGTCGTGTTTCCCCGGACCTGGTGAGCCCTGTGGTGCTATCCGACTACAGGAAAATTTTGGATGCAGAAAAGAGCCCAGCTGTTACGTCCAATGAATTGGAAGGAGCCTTCCCGGACCACACTGTTTCTGATGGAGTGAAGTACAATCTACGTTCTAGGAAATAATTTCTTTTTGCATTTTTGAACTGGTTGGTAACCGCTCTGAGGTTTGTGAAACGGAAGCCGGGAATATCAAGGGGGGGGGATCAGTTCGGCCTAGTGTAGCGACACCCGTCTTGAATCTCGGAGAACAAACCAACGGCAGCCTCAGTCCAGAACCATCGTTTTTTTTCTCTTAGTGTTGCTTTTGAAGAGCATTTGTTTTGCGAATTATGGCATCTCCTTCGACACGAAAAGGGAGAATTCTTGGTGCTGTATTGTTTGTGTTGACTATAGTAGTGATTGCAGTGGTAGCTTGGACTATAGAACAATTGTTTCCTGTACGAGAACACTTACTGCCTACCACTCCAAGCCCGTCCGAACATTTTCATTTTACTTTGCCTTATCATGAAGAGAGACATAGACAGACCTATTTGAATAATAGTTTTATTCAGATTTTGCATCACACTCACAACATGACCAACACATCAAACTGTTCGGTATGTGGAATGTTGCCTGGACATCAGAAGAGAGGAGGAACGCCACTTATTCCTCTCCCGTTTTCTCATAATGGTTCTTGCAATGCTTGGTACACTCTTCTTTTTACTTTACGATGGCCAACGAAGGGTGGACTACTCTTTCGATTGAACAAGATATGTTTTAACGACAAAGATGGTTATCCACAAGCTGAAGGAACTAAATTTGAATGGGAAGAATATCGCCCGGACAATGTATCTACACCTCGTGTTTATACGAATCAAAGACTTATAAATGTAACGAATTTACACGTGATAACGGTTATTGACACAAAAGCAGATCTTTGTATTAGAAATAAAGGTACAATCCCTGTAGGCCGCAGCGAATGTAATGTTACACTTGCTTTTGATACGCCAAACGGAATTGCATTTGTAGCCTCACGTAATACATATTTCATTTGTGGGAACAAGGGATACCACCGTCTGCCACTGAGATGGTTAGGGACATGTTACATAGCTTTTGTACTGCCGCCTGTATTCATTGCTCCTCCTATGTATCACAATGATTATGTTTTATACCATGACTTCGTACTAAACAGAGTTAAAAGAACATTAGATCTTGATGGGATAGATCAAACTGATACTACTTTACAGCAATATGTAGATTTCAATCTAGGGTTATTTTCATTTGTAGGAGCTGCGTTGAATAGCCGAAAGATTAGGAGGCTTACACGTGTGGTGGAAGCCGTTGCTAATGAAACTGCCGCTGCTTTGGGAAATATAACCGAAGAATTGCAGATTACTAGAATTGTGACGCTCCAGAACCGAATGGTTCTAGACGTGATACTAGCTGATCGTGGTGGAGCATGCCGCATTATCGGTAGTAGTTGCTGTGTGTACGTGCCAGATAATTCACCTTCCGTGTATGATTCGATTACGAAATTACATAAGATAGCTGCTGAGATCCACCCAGAAAATGGAACTTGGACCCTTTCTGGTTGGTTCTGGACCCTATTTAGTACTTGGGGTTGGAAATTATTAACCATTCTATGTATTTTTATTGGAACACTGTTTTTCCTCTGTCTATGTATTCAATGTGGCCCTACTTTATGCTCTATATGTATCACAGCCTGTATCCCGTCCAAACGAGCTATTATTAAGCAAGAGAAATTGATCAACGATGAAGTGCTGAAAATAATGGCCATCAATATTGAGGACGAGGATCCTGATTACGTCCGTTATGAGGTAGCTTTTGCTAAACGCTAAAAGGGCCGTCTGTCGTGTTTTGGCAGCTCCTGAGTTAGCGTTTAGCTCAGCTACACAATCTTTTCCGTTAACTTGACCAAAATGTACGGGGGCCATTTTTGAATCCTTCCGACTTCCATTTTGTATGAATACGCTGCCTCGTGGTCAGCGTGCCCCTTTGTCCTTTCTCGATACCCATGGTCATTTATTCTGCTCGGCAACAGGCTATTTTTAGTACTGGTCAAGCGCACATGCGCACCATGCATGGACTGGTCATTCTCTAGGAATGTTAGCATAAACTGACCAGTGCTATTAAACTCCTCCCACATGCTGGCTGTGTTCCAAAAATGACCTTATATGTACCTAAAGTGTGTAACTTGTAACCGCCTATCTTTTTATTGTCATTAAACTGTATAAAAGAGGTCGCGCACCGATGTTCGGTGTGCTACTTCTTACATTGCCGAAGGGTACTGTAGGAATGTACCACCACCCCATGGGGTCTTAATAAACTTGTCTTTTGCATTTTCCAGTGTCCGTGCCAACTTCTATACTAAGGTGTTCGAGAGTTTAGCAGAATATGTAGGCCTGATTGAACCCAACACCTCACAATGACGGGGCCAACACGATGGGGGAGCCTCACAGGCTCTGCAGAATGACTGTCCCCTTGGAGCCTCGCTGGGCTCTGAATAAACAAATGGCCCCTGAGCCTCTCTGGGCTCTTAAACAACAATGGGGGACTCAAGAGCATTTCTGGGCTCTTCAAAACAACTTTGGCGCCTGGAGCCTCTCTCCGGGCCCTAAGTAAATCAAAATGCCCCCTAGAGCCTCTCTGGATTCTTAACAAATGGACTGCCCCTGAGCCTCTCTGGGCTCCTCAACACTGGGGCGCCTTGAGCCTCTCGGGGCTCTTTGCCAACAATTGCCGCCTTGTAGGAGCCTCACAGGCTCAAGTAATGGCTGGGCCCTTTGGAGCCTCGCTGGGCTCTAGAATTAAGATTTGCCCCTTAGAGCCTCGTGGCTCAAAGAAAGACTGCCCCCTCTTTGTTGGAGTCCCACTCGGGGGGCTGTAAAGACACCAATGCCCCCAAGGCGAAGCCCCACTCACCGGGACTCACGAGGCAGCTCCTCTCGGTGGCGGTCTCTTCTCCACCCGGTCCTGCTTCTGGGGGCCGGGTGCTGGTTGTGGCGGCGGGCGGGGCTCTCTTCCTTGGGAGAGCCCCGCGGGGGGAGAACCAGCACGCTTCCTTTCTGCTCTGGGCTTCCCTTCTCCGTGGAGCCCGGAGCACAACCAGGTCCGCCCCCGTCTTCCCGGGCTTTGCCTGGCTTCCGGGTCGCCCTGCAGCCAATAGCAGCGCGGCGCTGGGGGGAATGGAGGCGGGACTTCCGGGTCGCCGTAGGCAGAGCGGCGGCCCGGGGGAGACTACACAATTCTGGCAAATGCCGGGTGGGCACCGGCTTCTTCAATAAACAAGGCGAGGTGGCACTCGCTCAAAGGCGGCAATGTCCCTGGCAGGGCGGGCACCTGCCAGAGGACTCGAAAATCGTCACGGAGCGGGGCCAAACGCCGGGTGGGCTCCGGCTTCCAAAAGTAAGGCGCTCCTAGTGCTGAGGGTAATTAACACAGCCCTCCCAGCGCTATAATCAAAAATAAAGTGCTTCCAAGCGCTAGAGGGCATAAAGCGCGCTCCTATCGCTACGAGCAGAATAAAGCGCTCCCAGGGGCAAGGACAGAGCCCCAGCAAACAAGTCCTTGGGCAGGCAGGGGGGCAAGGCTGGGCCCAGAGCCAGCTCACTGGGTCTCCAGGCAGGGAGACAGTCCAAGTGGTGGTCCTCTGGCCCAGCAGCAGCAGCAGCAGCAGCCCCCTCAGGATCCTGGAAGAGAACAAGTTCTGTGGGGACACATCCCCATTTTTATACAGTACATTCCTTTGTCTGAAGGTGCAGGGTGGGGGCAGAACCAGTCGCAGCTGGTTCTTGAGTACTCTGTTTACCTCAACCACCCTCTCTATTCACTGGCAGGGCTTGGGTCATTAGACGCACCACAGGGGGGCGGAGCCAGCATTGTCAGGGGAAAACCCAGCCTCATTCAGGACACAGGTACACTCCTCCCCAGCCATCAGCATGCTAATCTCCCACTCACCACCGGCAGACCCATCCAGACTTCCTGGAGCCTGGCATGCCAGCCAGCTCCAGCCAATCACACTCCAGCACCCACACTGCACACGTACAGCCATGTCTAGGAATGACACTTCCCCACTAGACACATACAAGCCGCACATACCGTTGCGCAGCATTCACTCCCACGAGTTCACACATACCAAACTCGAGCCTGTACACCCCACGCATCAGGAACTACCAGGGACACATACATTCCCCATGCATTCCTATGGGCGGGCAGGCCTAGCTCAGCACATGCACTCAGAGTGCGCACGCACTTTCCACTGGGACACAGTGAACGTGCGCAGAACCCCAAAAATCACCATTGCCAGGTCACCATTTAAAAGCAAAAAGTCTAGGGGTGAACCTGCCCTAAGGGCCTAGTCCAACAGGGAGGGTGGCAGTGACGCAAAACAGATGCTTTACTCATATGCCTGAGAGAACAACAAGGTCTTGAGTAGTGTTCTGAACTGGACGTAGGAGGTTACTGACCTCAGTCCAGCAGAAAGTGAATTCCAGAATTGAGGGGCCAGGACTGAGAATCTGCGACCACCGTGGTTTTTTACGTTTGAAGGCGGGGATGGTAAGCAGATTCAGATGAGAGGAGCGCAGTTCACAAGATGGGGTATAGTGCTGATCCTTGAGTATATGAATGCTGGGCCATTCCCAGCGAGGGCTTTAAAGAAGGTGCAGCCCAGCTTGAAGGCAAAGCGTTTAGCCACAGGGAGCCGGTGGAGGCTCTTCAACAGAGGACTGACATGTTGATGTCTGGGTTGGTGGTGGATTAGCCTAGCTGCCTGTTTTTTTACCTGTTGTAAACGATGCAGTTGATATGCCGGAATACCGACATAGAGTGAGTTGGCATAATCAATATGGGAGGTAACCAGGGCCAAGGTGACTAGGGTCAAGACCTCGGTTGTCAGGAATCTGCAGATCTTATGGATTCTGCTTAGGTGGGAAAAGCAGGCAGATACCACCGCGCTGATCTGGGGTTTCATAGACAAGTCTTTGCTGATTATAACCCTTAGACTTTTTACAGATCCTACTGGGTGAGGGAGACTTCCTAGGAGCGAAGGCCAAAAGTTAGAGTTCCACGGGTTGGCAGTTCCTCCAGTTAGGATCAGCTCAGTTTTATCTGGGTTAAATTTCAATTGTTTGGTGTACATCCATTCACTGTTAGAGCTCAAGGTAGATTGAAAGTTGGATACTGAAGTGTTAGAGGAGTCAATATCAAACACCAGCTGGAGGTCATCCGCATAGTTGAATGTTTCAACTCTTCTTTTGCGCATGGACCAAATCAAAGGGAGCAAGTATAGGTTAAAAAGAAGGGGTAAAAGGGAAGAACCCTCAGCCCCACCCTCTTCAACATCTACATGAAACCTCTCGCAGCCATCGCACGCCGGCACAACCTCAACATCATCTCTTACACCGACGACACCCAGCTGATCCTCTCCCTCACCAGAGACCCCGACACCGCCAGAACCTGCCTACACGAAGGGATGAAAGACGTCGCCGAGTGGATGAAGGACAGCCACCTGAAACTGAACTCGGACAAGACGGAAGTCCTCATCCTGGGATCCTCACCCTCCGCCTGGGATGACTCCTGGTGGCCCCCAGCCCTGGGCACCGCACCCAAACCAACCGACCACGCACGCAACCTGGGCTTCATCCTGGACCCCTCCCTCTCGATGACCAGACAAGTCAACTCCGTCTCCTCCTCGTGCTTCAACACCCTGCGTATGCTTCGCAAGATCTTCCGCTGGATCCCGACCGAGACCAGGAAGACTGTCACCCAGGCACTCGTCACCAGCCGACTGGACTACGGAAACGCCCTCTACGCCGGAACCACAGCCAAGCTACAGAAAAGACTCCAGCGCATCCAGAACGCCTCCGCCCGACTCATCCTGGATTTCCCCCGGCGCAGCCACATCTCCAGCCACCTGAGGAACCTGCACTGGCTCCCCGTCGACAAGAGGATCACGTTCCGGCTCCTCACCCACGCACACAAGTCTCTCCACGACCTGGGCCCCAAGTACCTCAATGACCGCCTGACCTTCTACACGCCCACCCGCCTGCTACGGTCCACCAGCCTCGCCCTCGCAGCCGTACCACGCATCCGAAGAGCCACCGCCTGAGGAATATCCTTCACTTACCTGGCTGCCATGACTTGGAACTCCCTCCCCATCCACCTTCAGCTGACCCAGGACCATCTCGCCTTCAGGAAACAACTCAAGACCTGGCTGTTCGAGCAGTAGCATACCCCTCCCCCCAAGCGCCTTGAGACCCTCCCGGGTGAGTAGTGCGCTATACAAATGGTATGATTGATTGATTGATTGATTGGGGGATCCCGCTTGTCAAATTCATTTTCTTGGCCAAAATTTGGAGCGGCGAACTGCCTGAGAGCGGTTACAGAGGAAGGAGGAAGTCCACCTCAATGCCAGACCCTAGATGCCAGCATTACTGACATGGTCAATCAGGAGGCCGTGATCGACCGTGTCAAATGCGGCTGACAGATCCAGGAGTACCGGGGCCTGGGTGAGGTTTTTATCAGCCCCTCTCCTTAGCTCGTCCATGACTGCTAAGATGACTGACTCCGTGGAGTGTGCTGGTCTAAATCCTGCCTGGTGAGGGTCGAGGAAATCGGAGTGCTCAATGAATGAGCTGAGACAGTTAGCTACATGGGCCTCAAGAATTTTACTTAAATAGGGGAGTAAGGAGATGGGGCGGAAATTACTAAGTACCAAGAGGTCGGAGTTGGGTTTCTTCAGGATCGGGACAATTTCTGTATTTTTAAAGGTGTCTGGGATAATGCCTTGTTTAAGAGAGTTGTTAAAAAATGAGAGGGGGGGCTTGGACAAGTGAGGAAGGCCTCCTACAAGATATGGGGAGGGCAGCAATCAGTAGGGGAACCTGATCCAACTTTTTTGAGCAGGATAACATTTCTTCCTTAGATATCAGAGGGATCTGGTCCAATAGAAAAGGATTTTTACACGTGGAAGGGGGGGTGGACGAAGGTGTGGGAGTAGGAATACTGGCTTTGATGGTGGCGATATTCTCAATGAAATAAGAGTTAAGGGAGTCACATAAGGATTGCGAGGGGGCAGGTTTCGCCATCACTCTATCTGGTGTGCAAGCTCATCAACTATGGAGAAAATGTCCTTGGTCTTATTAGCTGAGTTTATAATCTTTGAGGAGAAATAAGCTGCATTAGTCTGACGGATGGAGTTTTTGTATTCTTTTCACAGGGTAACATAAGTGTTTTTTGTTCCTGAGGCATAGTCTTATCTCCAGCTACGCTCAGCTTGCCTTAGGGCAAGTTTTTTTAGTTTCAGATCGTCGGAGAACCAGTGTTGTGCATCATGGGGATGCTTAAGTTTAGTTCTTTTAAAGGGGGCGATGCTGTCGCTAGCTGGTTCAAGCCATAGCTTGATGCTAGTTGCCTGATTGCAGAGGGACTCCTGTTCAGTTGGCAGTGTGGCCTTTAGTAGTGTGTAGAAATCGCTGATGTTGACTCGATTCCAATTTCTGGCCAGGTGATTTCCCATCAGGGAGGCCTTGGTTAGAGGGGCACAGGCCATGGTGAATGTGAATAAGCCGATATGACCCATCTGAACCTGAAAGAATATGCAGGGGCTAGAGGGACCCTTTTTGAAATTAAAGTGTCACATCCAGCTTGGCAGGTCTGCCGGTTTTCTTTTATATGACACTTGGGGCTCACTTCAAAGAGACCTCTTCTATCACAGGCAAATGTTGGCTGACACTTACGCAGGGCCCTACTTTTTACCTCCCCAACCAGACAGGTACCAATAACAGTGGGCTCTTTTTGAGATTACAGTGTCAAAGCCTGTTTGACACAGTTGCTGGGTGTACATATTACATTTGGTGCATGATTCAAAGGAGGCAGACAGGTTGCCGAAACAACTTGTGTGCACCTGCTGTCTGATTACTGAAAACTCAGCTTTGTTCTACCAGATTTCTGTCTCTGAGGTTGTTGTGATTACAGAGACTGTCTCTACGTGGGTTGTGGAGGTAGATGTGGTAGTCTACTAGGATTACCATAGTACACTCCCACATATTGCCATTTTGGTGTTGGTTTGTTTTTAGGTTTCGACTTTGGCGAGGGGCGAAGCCCCTCCCAATCGAAATCTTTTGTTTTTAGTAGTGAGGTTCGGACCGCCTCTGCCTCTCATTGGCTAGCTCCATAAATGGAGGCTAGCCATTGGGAGGCAGAGGCTGTCAATCGCGCTTTCTCTCGAAAACGCGATTCGGGAGCGTTTCTGGTGCTTTTTTTAAGCCCCGTCCCTTTGTCCCGGGCCGCGCTGCGATTGGCTGCCGGCCCGGGACACCCCCGTGACGTCATTCCCGGGCCGCGCTGTGATTGGCTGCCGGCCCGGGACACCCCGTGACGTCAGCCAATCACAGCGTGGCCCGGGACCTGACTTGTTTTTTTTAAATGCGTGGCGAGAGAAAGCAGGGTCTGTGCGGGCGCAGTGAGTCAGCACCAGAAAGTGCGTTTCGCATCTGCCAGCTTGGGGGGGGGGGGCGATGGGTGCTTTACTCATCCCCGTGTGGGCGTGGATTCAGCTATGGGGGGCAGGTGACCGTCCTTATTTAGAAGTACCACTCGTCACGTGACCAGAAAATGGTGGCCGCTCCGTGATCCCAACAGCTGCAGACGAGGGATGCTGTAAGTGCGATAAGGTGCTGGAAGATGCTTTTTTAACCGCTTGGAGCCCACATTATCCGAAACCTTCCGAGAACCTTTCAAAGGTAGGTGCGTGTGTGTTGATGGAGTCGAAGGGCTGCGTGTGGTGCTGTTCGAGGTGAATTGTTGCAGGTCGCTTAAGCGAGGGTGAGATGGGAGCGCAGTGTTTGCCAGAGAGAGGCAAAGCAGCAGCCGGCGCCGGGCAGCAGTATTCTAATTCTGCCTTCGCACGGAGCCATATGTCCGCTTCCCAGAGTCGCTTTCAGGCATTGAGCACCGGGCGCACACAGTCTGAACCCCCACAAAGCCCCGCAGAGCTGCGCCTTGTTACAATTGCGTCTGCCTAGTGTAGCTGTCACAAACGAGAGACCAACCACGCAACTACTGTCTTTCTAAGTGTCGGGGTCGCAGAGCTCTCTGTACAACGTCAAACGTGGTCCGCGTTGTTTTCTGTCCTTCAGCAAAGATGAGGGCGTGTTATTCACAGCATCCTTCTGCTGCGGACTGCTTTTCGGGGTGCCTGGACTTTCTCAAGTTTGTGCCTCCAGCATATGAGCAGGCTTTTTCAAACGACAGTAACAAACGGGTTTATGCTTCTGTTCCCCCTCACCCCAAGCCTGGTTTTGCATTAGTGCCTCTGCCTCCCCTCCATCACGGCTGGTTTTGCATCCGTGCTTTGTGTCTAATTTTTCTTTCCTGAAACGACTCTCATTTATGAGAGGCAGAGTCCAACCCTCTAGTATCGTTTTAATGCTGATAGGTGCATGTGCGTGATTTTATGTTATTTTACTTTAACTCACGCGTTAAAATGTGTTCTGATTCCAAATATAACTGCAGAATGTTTCCTTCACGACATTATCCTTTGCAAAGGGGCCTCCGTGTGCTATCTGTACAACATCAAAAAAGTCACCCAAGGCACTCTAAGGGTCACCAATCGGAAAGGTACATAGGCAGAAAATGCGCAGAAAGGAAATATCCAAAACCAAAAATAAAATAAATATACCCAGACGTAACGGAATGGAAAGAGGTGACTTTCACCTAGATGTGAAGAAAAGTCAGCTTGAAGGAACTGGAAAATCCTCAGGGTTGTACAAACAGGCATGCCCTTCCTCATATGAAAGAACGAATGTCTACTGTGAGCCCCTCAGAGCAAGATTTGTGGGAGAGTCGTCCAAATATGAAGCGGATTTCCATAATCTTAATGGAAGTAAGTGTAAAAGCTGGCAGCAGTCATCTTTTGGCAGGCGAGTATGTGGGAGATAATGGTTCAATTGTATGGAGAGGAAGTGTGTCTTGAATGGTCACATAGCAAAAGGGTCTTTGTGCTGAACTGAGCAAAATATATCCCAAAACACAGGTACGTGACTGTGTGTGCGCACACGACCGTAGCATCACAATCTGTGTGTGCTCGAAGTTTTCAGCAGTTCCTTTTCTTGGCTGCGAGGGGAAGTGGATATCAAAGGGTTATGTGAATGTGTTTGTGATTCAGAAAGGAAAGAGAATAATACAATTATATTAAGCCATGGCAACGCCAGAAGGCCTGGCTTTGGCCAGCTGGTGCAATGGTTCATTTTGTAAAAAAAATATTATAAGCGCATGACATAAAAAAAGTACAATAAAACAAAACATTCCGCACATGGTGGCTATATGTTGCCAATAAACATTATTAAACAACCAACCACTGTTTATCATTTTAATAGAATAATAGGGATACTTCCTAGCACGCAGTGCTACTTACATCAATTATAGAAACCCCATTTCAAGTGTTAATGTGTTATTATTGCAAAGAAAAATGCTATTGGTTTTGAATTACAAAAACTTGAAGACCTCATTTAAATACACACGGTTGCCTTTAAAAAGAAACCCCAAAAGTGTAAAGAATGGAAAGAAAAAGCATAAGTAAAGTAAAGTATTGCCTTGCCAAGCTTGGAGTTAAAATAGACTTCTTTTTAGGCAGATATTCACATGTGATCAGACACAATGCTGTCACTCACAGTGCAAGAAGCCAATGGCTGAAGTGGCCCGACCCATTGCCCCATGCTGTGCACAATGGTGGGCAAAAGCAGAATGTGATTGCCAGCTGGAAAGACCACGACGAAGAAGGCTGACAGAAAACCTCTCTATGTACATATGTAATTTTCATTTATGAACCCTTTTGATTACATGAAGCTGACGAGGCAGTTAAAGCTGTCTCTATGCCAGACGTAAAATGTAATAAGAAACTGTAACTCTAGTAAAAATATGGGAGTTATTTGTCAGGCAATGCATGTGCTATAATGTAAACATAATTGGTATGGTAGGTATTGCAGTTAAAATGGAAGCTGAGTTGATGTTCTTCATCCCTCCTCCCAGTATTGTGACACCCACAGCAGGGCTCGGTAAGAAAACCTGAAATTACTGTCAGATCAAGAGAAAACATATTTCTCCAGTCAGCACTCTCACCAGAGGCCTGTGAGAAACTTGAACATCACCAGCTTTCAGAGTGGATTTTTAATTTATGTCAAAACCGAGGATGCTGTGAAGATACAGAAACGTGAACGTGGTGTGTTCTGGAGATGAGTGGTTATTCTGCAGTCATGTGCCATCAAAGTGGCCCGGGTAGTGATTGCTGCACTGTCTATGGAAAAGTCCAGGTTATGCTACTAAAGGCAACGTGAGGAAAATGGTATAGATTGCTCTGTGTAAAAAAGAACTAACTTGCTGCATTTACCCACACAGATTACAGACACCCATCTTCAGAGGACCAGTGAATGCCCATACAAAGGTTCAGTCATAATCAAGGCAATTGGAATTATGCTGCAGGAGAGGGCCAAATTACGCGGTAGGGCTGAGTAAATTATGCGGCAGGAAAAGACAAATTATGCAGCATATAGGGGACATTTAAAACAAGCATTTACAGTGCAACGGTTTCGCCTTTGGAAAAGTTAGAGCTATTGGCAATGTAAATGACTGCCATTTATTTATCTGTTTTCAAAACCAACACATAAATACAAATTTTGTCATTTACAATGCCAATAGCTCAAACTTTTCCAAAGGCGAAACCATTGCATTGTAAATGCTTGTTTAAAATGTATTCTATTTTTCTACTCTGATTTTTTTGTTTTGTGTTTCAATTTTATTACCGTTTTGGCACTAAATAAATTGTTTTCACATTATCTTTAGGTTAAACCTGTCTGCTCTGTGCCCTAGCTACCAGGGGATTGAGCTCAGACCTAGTTAGTTCACCCTGACAAGGTTGGAGGTTATACAGGAGGTGGGTACGTACCACACTCAACTAATAACTCCGTCTCGTATAGTGGTAGGCACTGTACATGGTAGATGTTCGTATTAAGAACCTATAGAAATAGATAGTTGATTGATGCTGTTGTTTGAGCTGTTTTCTGCTGCTTTGCATCACATGAGTGCCCTCTGAGTGACGTAGTAACTCGGGCCAGGATAGGTCGATGCTGTGTGCACGCGCATTATGGTAGTTCCGCGGGCACTCATGTGATTCAACGCACCACAAAGCTACCATGGCCTACATTTGCTGATGGAATTAGTTACAGTTTTCCCTCCGGGTGCATTTCCTGCACAGGTGCTTCTGTCACGGCACATACAGCCATTTTTATAATCTCACATTTTGCAAATGTTCCTCGTTTACAGTAGGGGAGGAGGACATTTTACTACAATAACAGAGAGAAAATCTGGCGCACAAACTCAAAATCAGACTTTATGCCAGAAAGCAAGTTTGCTTCACGGATTAACCAGGATTAAAACACATTTTATTTTTACTTGTGTGGACGCACAGGCCACATCCTTTTTGACCAAAGTCAATGGGTCATTTGAGCCTTAGATGATTCCGCCGGACTTGCGAGTTGTCTCCTACAAGCCTGCAGTTCTAGGCACTGCATTCCCTTCCACTGTTTTATTTTGGATCACCTTGGGCATATTTACAAGGGCTTTATCTCCGCTTTTTTGGCTTACAAAGCCAAAAAAGCAGAGATAAAACCAGCTCTCTATTTACAAGAGGGTGCTGACATGCATAATCGCATGTTAGCCCCCTTTTTCCCAACGCCTCCCTTTGCATCTCCAATGAGATGCAAAGTGGGCGTTACTGGGCGTACCCCAGATGGACTACCTTGCAAATATCGCTGATGTTCGCATCGCGATATTTACAAGGCAGCCCACAGGATTTTAGCACACATTAGATTTTGGCGAAAACAGCAGTTTTTGCCAATATCTAACGCCTGCTAAAATCCTGACTTAGCCATCCCTGACATTGGGGTGGATTATGCTGATACGACCCTGTGGGTCGTATCAGCAAGGTTATCGCCCTTTTGAAGGGAACATCGCTGGAAAACCAGCGATGTTCCCTGCAAAAGGGCGATAACCTCGCTATCTTTTTATCGCCCTGGAGTAACGCGTTGTGAATTACGCGCTACCAGGGCGATAAATACCAGCGATAGGCTGCGATAATATAATTATCGCTAAGCACGGCCAGCGATAATTATCGCTGGCCGTTGTTGAATGCACCTTAATTTTTTTTCCAAGTTCTCTATTGTGTTCCGCAGGGGTCTGTGTTAATGGCCGCCTCCTTAGACTTCCATTTGAATTTTTAAACTCAGTTCTGTGTATCGCTTTTCTTTGAAAGTTTTGTGGGAGTTAACTTTTAATTTAAATGTTGATTTTTCTTATTTCTGAACTTTATTTGCTCCTTACATTCTTTGCTATTGTGATCTCCGGGAGAGTCCTGGGGTCGTCAGTGGACGACGCGAGACGCGGCATAGAGTGTCCTGAAATGTTTGTGGGTTGAGGGAGACACTCACCGAGTGATGCGAGACTGATGCAAGAATGAATGATTCATAACAAAACTGAAACTAGCAACTTCTCGTTGATCCTGAATCCCAGGGCTGAAGAAAAGAACATTGACAAAGTCAATAGTTCTGGCCTTAAAGTGTTAACGTAATGGAACACATGCAGACAGGCGCGCAGTAATGTGCAGTCTATTTGTGTCATGCCTCTGTGCAACCTGCCCGTTTTTGTACCTTCGATGTCTGTGTCTTATTTCATATTCATAATATGCAAATAGGCTCCATCCCTACACAAAAGACAAGAAAACAGGAGGGTCATCTATAGCTCGGTGGGTGGCCTGCCAGCCGGCTTGATCAGTGGAAGCCTCACCACTGCCCCATGGAAAAGCACTGGACAATCCATGGAGGGGTCCCCACCTGCCTGTCTGTGTGGTGGGCACTTTTGTCACAGATGAGGGCTGAGTCTGTTGTCAGTGTTCATGAAGCTCATTTGAATCTCTGGCTCGCTGAAGCGCGGTACTACGAATTCAGTACATTCCCTTAATACGGGGCGACCTTTACTATAGTGGTGAACAGGATTGATAGATGCCACATCGCTTGCTGTGGAGTTCTGGACTTTTTGGTTCCGTCCAGAGGTGTCAGGGATAACACCCGAAGACCCCGGAGTTCAACCTGCCTCGGTGCACAAACAAACAGAAACACGGGCTTCTCGATGGTGGCGTCAAAGACCAAAGGTTTATTACTGCAGGGACACAGAAGTCACAGAAACTACACATGGGCAGTATCTAGGAGCCTGTTCAATTTGTACAAAGAGGGTTACTCCTTATATACTGAATATTGGGCTTCAGGCAAATTCTTTACATGTTAGCACATTCCAAAACCTTTGTATCTCAAACAATAAATATTTGGCGTTGCACAGGAATCGTCAACAATATCTGATGTCAAAACATTACGAACGAGGGGTTCCCACTATTCCATCATAATCCCATGTCAACTTTTCATTCAAGACCCGGACCGCCTCATCGTAAATTTCGTTACCTCCCCCTAATAAAGGCCCAGAAGGAAAGGAGCAGAGCCAGGTGCAGAAGATAGAAAAGTAGGATAAGAGATGTTTGTGGGTCGTAAATGGGCACGGTTACCAGCTTCGGCCGCCTAATCATGATCAGGCCAACGAACACGGGAACCAGTATAGCAGGACTGGCCTCAGGCTGGGGAGGCAGCTCTTGCCGAGTCATGCTGCCACAGCGTTGCTGGCCTAACCCGGAACAGTGCACGTGTCACTAGCAAGGTGAATTGCCGGCTAAAGCCTACGTGTCCTTAAATGAAAAGAGGTTATTGCGTGTCCATTGACTATGTGAGGGCAAGGATTATAAAATGGCTTCCTTGTTCTAAGATGGATGCCACGGGTAGATCAGAAATGTGTTCATAACGGGAGTGCTCTTGCTCGTAGCATAGCAAAAACCCCAGGATATACTAAATGGATCATTTGCGGTTCACTGATACCAAAATTATGTATTTGCGACAATGTTACAAACACGGGTTCAAATCGTCACGGAACCTCAGCCCCTCCTTTTGCCCTTACATAGGCAATTACTCAGTCTATGTCAGAATCTAACTCTATGCTCATTAGGTCAGTGACATGTTGTTGCATCATCATCCTGTCTCGTGCCTTTTCTCCTAATGCAGGTGGTTTTCTGAAACAGGTTGCAGCACAGAGACTACACAAAGCGGGACCACATTGGATAATAAGGCAGCATGAGAACAGAAATACTAGGATGACACCAATGACCATCAGAACCTTCCATCCCCACGCTGATACCAGAGTCCAAAACCACTCCATGAAGGACCAGTTTCCCTTGTCTACGTGTATAGAGTCGGAAATCTTGTGTAGCTTAGAGATCGCTTCATAGACGGTTGGAGCATTATTGGGAATAAAAACACAGCAGCTCGATTGGATCATTCTGCATACCCCACCTCGATCTGCAAGTATTACGTCTAGAACCATTCGGTTCTGCAACGTCATGAGACGATCCGCCTGAAGCTCAGCTGTTAAGTTACTAAGGGCACCAGTAGTTTCTGTAATAGTAGATTCAACTACCCGTGTTAGTTGACGTAGATTTCTACTATTGGCCATAGGCCCCCAAAACGGAAGGAAACCTTTGAAGAAGTCTCCAGCTTCCTGACCAGCGGTATCTTCCTTGCTGAAGACACCTCTTGCTACTCTGGTCTTGTGATAATCAGAAGAAGCAGTGTATGTCGGAGGTAACAATCGAGCGATGTAACATGATCCTGAGAAGTCAGCAGGCAGCCATGTATACGCTCTGTCTTGACAGATGAAGTAAGTACCCCTAGCAGTAAGGAAGGCAGGGGAGGAGTTAGACGGAAATACGTAAGTCTCAACGCACTCACTCCTCCCTAGCTGAGCTCTCAGATTTCTCCCATTTCCTTGCAAACAGACCTGACCTCGGTGAGGCACGACCCAAACTGAAGTGGAGCTTTTACGCTTGCTTTCTCCCAAACTAAGGCGATACTCTGTAGAGTTCCAACTCAAATACACTCGTAATTCATCTCTAGGGTAAGATGGAGTATTATTGACGTCTTTAATCATGTCAATAATTCCCTGGACTAAAGCTTTGTTGGCTGAGTTGTATTTAGTGGACCGTGGTGGACGCGGAGGATAGGTCTCAAGGGCATAGGAAAAAATAGTCTGAAAGGCCTGAAATGATCCATTATAGCTAAAAGGCAAAACTAGATAGGGAATGCCTTTATCCATAGTGTGAGGTATCAAGCCACACACCCAGCAGTCTGTAGTATTAACTACCAGTTGGTGTTGATGCAAGAGCTGTACAAATGTATTGTTAATAAATTCTGAGCGTCAAGCTTGTTCGTGTTCAGGAAATGAGTGAAAAGAATGCATAGAAGAAACCGTAGAAGTAGTAGGATCAAGGGGAGGTACTGTAGTTACCGGCATAAAAATCAAATGTACACCAAAGATGATTCCACCCACCAACGTTATCAAAACAATTAAAAATGTAACTGCACATTGCATTAGAAAGCATTTGCTGTGAAGTATTCTGTACAGTCTATTTCTGCGCACATAAATTACATTCTTTCGTTGCAGCTCAGGAAGCTCCATCTTCTACAATCCGTTCGTGACCACTGATGATGTGTACGTAGATGAAAATGCCTCTATCAGCCCTGGGAGTTCCCAGAACTAACAGAAAGATCGACCTTGTGTCTGACCCCCGCAGATTCAACTAGGCACACAGCCACGACCCTACGGCTACCCAGACGGCAAGGCAAAATTTAAAACAACAAAATAATAGTAAACTTCCTGGCTGGAGGCAATGTATCAGAAAATTCAAATGTGAAAATAGGCAGTTTTCTGCTTTATTTGTCCATATTGCGAGGTCGCAAATTGTATCTCAGTTTTGCAGGAGCTGTCTGATCTGGAAACAATGTATTTTCAGTCGACGTTGCAATGTTCACGTTCGCAGATGGCAAATGTTCAGGGTTCAAAAGAGCAGTTTCAGGAGGAGAGTCAGAGTTTGATGTTTCAGTGATCAGTTCTGCATCACTGAAAGGGATGAAACTGGGTATTTGTTCTGCTTCAGAGGCACTGATTCCTCTCTTTACCCAGTTGTCGTAAGGAAGTGGCAGAGGCACACGTTTGACGTGTGTCGTATGGATCCAATTCTTCCGTCCGGCCACACGAATAGCAGTCCTCGTTGCCAACAAGACCTGGAATGGTCCGACAAATCTGGGTTGGAGATTCCTTGTCCGACCAAAATTCCTAATGACCACCTGGTCACCTGGTTTCAGCTGATGACCTGGACTCTCCGGTGGCTTTGGCAATGCATCGAAAACCTGTTGGTGAATAAGGCTCAATTTAGCAGTCAAGTCGAAAAGGTAATCAATTAACATTGGGTATTCCAGCTGCTTAAATTCTTTCGGTCTAGGTACCCCCCAAACATTTGCAGGACGACCAAAAATTATTTCATATGGACTAAGCCCTACTCTAGAATGTACAGTTGCTCTTGTTGATAACAAAGCCAAAGGCAATGCATCTGGCCAGGACAAACCCGTGGACGCTTGTATCTTAGCAAGTTTCAGTTTAAGGGTGCCATTGTAACCCTCAACTAAACCCGCGGACTGGGGATGATTCGCACTGTGGAATTTTTGTTTAATCCCTAGGCCGGCACACACACTCTGCATAACTTTCCCTACGAACTCACTTCCGTTATCTGACCATACAATCCGTGGCATTCCGAATCTGGGGAAGTATTCTTTAAGAAGGATCTTGGCAGTGGACAAAGCAGTATTGTCCTTCAGTGGGTATGCTTCGATCCATCTGGAGAACGCACAAACTACCACTAGGACGTACTTTAGATTATTACAACGATCCATGTGAATGAAGTCTAGCTGGATCACTTCAAAGGGGCAGGAAGGAGGAGCGAAGTGACCTGCAGGTGTGGGGATTCCCTTGCCAGGATTATGCATCAAGCATACCATACAATTTCTCACCACTCTCTCTGCACACTTACTAATCCCATCATTCTTCCAAACTGGAGCCAACATCTTACAAATCCCTTTAGAGCTGATGTGTGCTGCTCCATGTGCCATCGTTACTACTGCAAGCACATACGCATCAGGCAACATCCAACGCTGTTGTTCCGACAAGTCAATCCAACACCCACTCGAGTCCAATTTACCCGTGCTCTCTTTCCATGCACGCTTTTCCTCCTCAGTCGCCTCTTTCTGAATTTCTTTCACGCTTTCCACTGTGTCCTCACACATTCCAGACTCAGAAATCCATCTTGCAGACGTTGCAACATACATTCTACTCATCATATTTCTAGCTGTCTGTTTTGCAGTCTCATCGGCAAAAGCATTCCCACGACCAACATCATCCGTGATTGCTTTATGAGCACTGCATTTCACAATCGCAACTTCAGTTGGCAAGGTTAGAGATTCCAACAAGTCATTAACTAGCTGACCATGTTGGATTTTAGTCCCATGGGACGTAATGAAACCTCTCTCTTTCCACAAACGGCCAAAACTATGGGCCACGCCGAACGTGTACTGACTATCTGTGAACACATTCACTCTCTTTCCCTTAGCTAAAACGCACGCTCTTGTTAGCGCGATCAATTCTGCAGCCTGGGCAGAATTCTGACTCACTCTCGCAGTCTCCACAATCGTACTCAAGGTCGTTACTGCATAGGCAGCAGTCACGTCACCATTCTCCAATTTGAAGCAAGACCCATCAACATACAACGTGCCATCTGGATCTGATAACGGAGTGTCTTTTAAATCAATTCGTCCTTTTGTTTCTTCCTCAGTTCTGAAACAACAGTCATGTGGTTCGGAATCACTCGACTCTTGACTAGTCGGCAACAATGTTGCTGGATTCAATACATTGCATCTTTTGATCTGAATATGACTCGCTAGCAGTGTCAATTCGTAACCTGATAATCTAGCACTGGTAAGGTGCTGCGTCTTGGTTCGGTTCATGAGTGTATCCACAGCATGAGGAACCATAACCACTAGCATGTTGTTCATTACTAAACCAGCAGATTGTCGAATGGAGGCTGCAGCTGCGGCTGTAGCTCTCAAGCAACTAGGCAACGCTCTAGCTACCAGATCTAACGTTGATGAAAAATACGCACAAGGGCGTTGTTTATCACCAAATTTCTGTGTCAAAACACTCTACGCACAACCTTCTCTCTCATGGACATAGAGCGTGAATGGCTTACTGTAATCGGGTGTACCCAATACAGGAGCTGAACACAGTGCGTTTCGTAACTCAGAAAAACTCTCCTGACATTCGGCAGACCATGGCACTGGACTCGGAACATTTTTCCCAGTCAAAGCTACCAATGGTTTCGCCAAAAGAGAAAAATTTGGGATCCATTGCCTACAATATGAGGTAATACCTAAAAAGGCACGTACTTCTCTCTGCGTGCTAGGAACATTCATCTGTGTAATTGCTTTTATTCTCTCTGGGGTCAACTTCCTTCCCTCCTTTGACAAGAGATGACCTAAGTAGGTCACTTCTTGGCAACAGTATTGCATTTTTGAAGGTGACACTTTGTGATTCAAATTTGACAAATGACGCAATAATGAAATTGTAGCTGTTTTGCAAGTTTCCTTGTCATCGGCAGCCACTAGAAGATCATCAACATATTGTACTAAAGCAGAACCAGGAGGAAGTACAAATGAGTCTAACTGGCTTTTTAATGCTTGACTGTAAATGGATGGGCTTTCACAATAACCTTGTGGAGCGCGTTTAAACCTGAAGCTTCGTCCTCCTAGAGAGAAACCGAAGATGTCTCTGCTTTCCTCGGCTATCGGAATGCTGAAAAAGGCATTTTTCAAGTCGATAACCGAAAACCATGCCGCTGTAGCAGGAATTAACGTTAACAATGCAGTAATGTCTGGAACCACCGGAAACTGTGGAATCACAATTTTATTAACCTCTCTAAGATCAATTACAAATCTATATACTGGAGGTTTTGTTGGGTCAGTTCGTTTCAGAATGGGCAGTACAGGACTATTACAGACATTACCTCTAGTTTCTTCTATAACGTCTTTCTTGATCAGATCTTGTACTATCAGTAGGAGCGCACGCTCACCTTCACTAGAGATTCTGTATTGTGGAATTCGTGGAAATTTTACATTCGCTTTCAAAGTTACTACATATGGTGGAATTTCTAAAAGACCTACATCATTAGGACCAGTCGCCCAAAGAGTATCAGGGAGTGAACGCAGCTCTGGTGGGAGTGCATCCATCGACAAGTACATTGGAGAGATGATTCTTTTACCCAACGTAAGCTGTACTCCGTCTGGAGAACAGTACAATGTCGCATATAGGCGTTTTAACAAGTCTAAACCAAGCAGATTTTCATTACAACCTGTCGTCAAAATCAGGGGTGCTTTCAATTGTCGGGGTCCAACAGAAATAGACAAAGGACCAGAAACAGGGTTGTGAACAGGGGCGCCTGAAAAACCTACTGAAACGTTTGTTGAGCCAGACAAAGGTGCGCCAGGGAGTTTCGCATGTATGATAGAACTTTTTGCTGCACCAGTATCCAACAGAAAGGGTTCGACTATACCTGATGTTGCTACTGCGACATAAGGCCCACTCTGATCTACTGGAACTGATACTACTCCCTCTCTTTGTCGATGGCTGTCCTAGTACTCCCTTGGCTGAACTTCCTCACTAGCTTCATAGTAATCTTCAACATGATATTGTTGAGACCTATTTTGTTGGGCAGATTGTCCATTTCGTTGGTCGAAATAATTAGAAGGGCGATCACTTGTCTGTGGAGGCATAGCACCTCTTCCTCGACCTCTAGAATTCTGCATATAACCACCACGACCTCTCTGAGCTGCCGCAGTATTATTTTGTGCCCGTACCGGACACTCAGTCTTATAATGGCCTTCCATTTTGCAATAAGCACACTGATTCCATTGGTACTGTGGCCTCTGAGAATTATACTCCGTTCTTTGATATGACCCTTGCTGTGTATTGGTCTGATTGGTGCGAGGCGGATATGCTTGCTGTAAAAGAACTTTAGTTTTTAACTCTTTCGTCTTTTTATCTGATTTTTCTTTCTCCTCTTTGTCCCTATTTTCATAGTACTGGGCAGTCGCAAGTATTTGCGCAGTCGTAGAGACAGCCCACGCACTTTCAGAATTTTTTAATTTACCACTAAGTTCTGGCAACAGATTGTGCACAAATTTATCAACAAATAATCTCTGACCTCCTTCTGTGCTCATATCCTGACCACTATGATCCACAAAAGTCTCCTCGAATCTTGTGAAAAAGTCGGAGACGCTTTCGTCTTTCTTCTGTTTGCACGCGGACAATTTGTCCCAGTTAACGCGTAATGCTGGCATTAGGGTTTTCATTAAATCGATTATTCTACCAGGCAAATTAGCAATTAAGGGTTCAGGTTTAGAACCACCTATTTGTTGACCATCCGCTGCAATTATAGCTGCCCAATCACCACCTAGGGCAACTGGATGATTCTCTTTACAAATTTTTGCCCAAATTGGTTGCGGTACTACATTACCAAACAGCAGATCTATGTCAGCTAGATTTAATACACAGGCGTCAACTGTCTGAGCCAACTCTTTGTAGTATCCTGCAGGATTTTTACGTGGATCTGGCAAGGCCTGTTTCACTGCTAATACTTCAGCTCGCTTCCATGGAATATGTATCCATACTCTCTGGAATTGGGCCGGAGCGGCTGCAATACCAAGGTTTGCATTAGCTTGCACAGCTTCACGCCAAATTGGTGGAACCTCCCTCATTGGGTATTGACGATTTTGTTTCGTACTACGTTTCTCTAACTCCCTCGGTGAACGAAGGGATGGGTCATTCCTATAACTTAAAATCAGTTCCATCGCTTCTTTTATATTTTGACCAACTATCATACCTGCAGCAAACTCTTTCTGAACATTAATTAATTCTTCTAGATTTGATTCAGGGTCATCCTCTTCCAATTCCTCACGTAGAAGGAAGCACATTTCATCAAACACATATCGTTGTGTCGGTTCGTTCCATTGCATAAATGTGTCTAGTACATCTTGTATATTATATCTTCCAACTTTCGAAACCCATCTAAGAGCCGTGGAATCTAATATTCCTTTTTCTTCAGTACTGGGAAGCTGACTACGTCTCTACACAGAGTCAGAGGTAGGAGTCTTAATCAGAGTTTTATAGAAGGGAGATAGAATATTAGAGACAGAATCAGTGATTCTTCGATGAACAGAAAGTGGAGTCATAATATTAGCAGAAGCAGTAAATAGAGTAGCAGTTGGAACAGATAGATTAGGAACAGTAGGAGTAGCGGGCAAAACAGCTTGTGAACTAGCAGGTGTGAGCGATACAGGTATAGGTAAAGAAGCCGGCAACCCTGAAAGAGGGGGTGCCGAAGGAACATTAATATTGACCACAGGAGGTACAGGAACTTGATTCAGAGGAGCGGGAACACCAGGTTGTCCAGCAACCGGTAATTGAACATTCGGTATAGGTGGAGCCGTAGCACCCTGTGCATACGGTGGGGGTGATCGTAACAAGTAAGACAACAGGGGATCCTTTTCAGGGTCCTCTACTATCTTAGCTGTACTCGATGGCAAAGCAGGATAGCACTTGTCTATCGCTAAATTATGCTCTCTATTGGCCACCTCCATTGCCTTCTCAGACTCGTTGAGTTGCAGCTGCTTAGCAGACTGTTCTAAAGTCAACTCTTGCTCTTTCTGTTCTTTCTTCAACTTTTTAATTTCTCTCTGTTTAGATTCTTTTCGCCAATAACGGAAAGAATCAAACATTGCCGGCCGGGCTTTCTTCTTGAATAATTTCGTTTCTAAATTATCAAGAACTTGAGGTTCGAAACTACCATGCAGTGGCCAACTAAGGACACCATCTTTCTCTGTGTAGTGGATCCATACCTTGTTATAAGAGATAGGGCCCACACCAAATTTGCAATATAGATCATAAAGGGGAGTTCCAATCGGAGGAACCGAACACGAGTCCTCCAACTGGGAATCACTGTTGCAACTAAAACAAGACAACATACAATTTCTCCGACTTACCATTTTATAACCCGGAACACAAAACAGACAAAACACAAACCAAAAGAAAGGTGCGCACTCGAACCAAGAACTTAGGCCTACCAGAACAGACAAACGTATCGATACCCGAACTGAACTGAATGATTATCGTAACCAGAATAACCAGCGATAATCTTATGAAACCGAACCAAACCAAAAACTAAAAGGATTATCCAAACAGGAGCAACCCTTACGAAGTAACCAACTATCAACCACTTAATACTTAACTGAGGCACTGAAGACGTCACCAAGGAGAAACCCGTCACGTCTCGCCGTACTAAGGACTGCACCTCGGGTCCAAGACAGGGCGACGGTCAAGGCAACGAACCACTGCAGCCGTCTGAACGGGAACCCTCGTGGAAGAGAACGTCGGGCCACTTTTGCGATATGCCGGGATCGATGAAGTGGGGCGCCTCCCTCTGAAATCTTCACATGAAGCTTCTCGAACTCTTCAGGCTTTTGGACCGGTACCGAATGACGTCGCCCCACGTTGGGCGCCAATTGGAGTTCTGGACTTTTTGGTTCCGTCCAGAGGTGTCAGGGATAACACCCGAAGACCCCGGAGTTCAACCTGCCTCGGTGCACAAACAAACAGAAACACGGGCTTCTCGATGGTGGCGTCAAAGACCAAAGGTTTATTACTGCAGGGACACAGAAGTCACAGAAACTACACATGGGCAGTATCTAGGAGCCTGTTCAATTTGTACAAAGAGGGTTGCTCCTTATATACTGAATATTGGGCTTCAGGCAAATTCTTTACATGTTAGCACATTCCAAAACCTTTGTATCTCAAACAATAAATATTTGGCGTTGCACAGGAATCGTCAACAATATCTGATGTCAAAACATTACGAACGAGGGGTTCCCACTATTCCATCATAATCCCATGTCAACTTTTCATTCAAGACCCGGACCGTCTCATCGTAAATTTCGTTACCTCCCCCTAATAAAGGCCCAGAAGGAAAGGAGCAGAGCCAGGTGCAGAAGATAGAAAAGTAGGATAAGAGATGTTTGTGGGTCGTAAATGGGCACGGTTACCAGCTTCGGCCGCCTAATCATGATCAGGCCAACGAACACGGGAACCAGTATAGCAGGACTGGCCTCAGGCTGGGGAGGCAGCTCTTGCCGAGTCATGCTGCCACAGCGTTGCTGGCCTAACCCGGAACAGTGCACGTGTCACTAGCAAGGTGAATTGCCGGCTAAAGCCTACGTGTCCTTAAATGAAAAGAGGTTATTGCGTGTCCATTGACTATGTGAGGGCAAGGATTATAAAATGGCTTCCTTGTTCTAAGATGGATGCCACGGGTAGATCAGAAATGTGTTCATAACGGGAGTGCTCTTGCTCGTAGCATAGCAAAAACCCCAGAATATACTAAATGGATCATTTGCGGTTCACTGATACCAAAATTATGTATTTGCGACAATGTTACAAACACGGGTTCAAATCGTCACGGAACCTCAGCTGCTTCTTCGTACATTGAAGATCAATATTGCCTATGCATAACCTTGAATGATTAGGCTGTTGCTGTAGGAGTGACAACTTGACCTCCTTGTGACCAACTAAAACTTACGGTTCACTCTAGCCCTGATGAAGTCCCCTTGGGAACGAAACGCGTTGGCTGAGGCCTTTTTAACATTTAAAATAAAGGAACTTTTTCTAAATTACTTTGCTGTTACGGACCAGTTTTTTCGGTGCACCATCCTTCATTCACACATTCATGAAGCTCATTTGATGTTCACTTTTTCTTTTCAGAAATAAATCTCCAACGTGAGGGCTTATTTCTAAAAATCAACACATCAGTGGCCTTGACACACAGGGAATTGTTTTACTCCATGTTGGGGCCTTTGCTAATGTTGCCTCCCAAGGCCAACCCCGCTTTGGCAGAACAGGCAGGTAAAAGATGGTTCAGCAGGTCCACTGTCCCATATAGGGTGGGCATACCAATGCATGAGAGAGAGCCACCACGAGGAAGATGTGTCCACCTTTGATTGGCTGCCAGGGTAGGAGCCAATGAGTTCTCCCAACTCTAAACGAGCAGGGAAAACAGCTAATCTTGTGGCAGGAGAATTGCTGATTTACAGCAATCCTTTCATCGTATCTGTAGTGTTGGGCCCTAGGCCCACATGGTGTAAGGAAATGAGACACACGGACACCAGATAGGGGATAGCAGATCTGGCCACGAGCACGTGCGCTCTGGCCCTTTTATTGACAGCGTCACCTGACCCAGTGACGTCTGTGGTGGGTGGGTGTTTAGTGTAGGGTTACATAGGAAAACAACTAGACTGTGTCCTAGCAGGACACTACATTCCTCCCAAACTTTAAGGAAAAGAAAAGCGAATGTCCAACCTGTAAGAAAACAGAACAATAACAGTTGATAGCCCCAACAGATCTTCTTCAGGCGTTCAGCTGGGAGAATGTTGAAAGTTCCAGGACTACAAAGTCAGTCGGATGAGCTTCACCTCGGCGGTGTACTTCAGATCATCCGTGTCTTGCTGTGTTGGCACATATATACAATGTTCTCACTTTGGGAGCAGAAAGGGTGTGACCCTTGAGGGGTCTCGCAGATGTTCCTAGTCCAGTGGATGACCACGCTTGTTGGTTGTAGGAGACGATTATGGCACGAGAGGTCTTTCTTTGGATTTGCTGATCTTGATGCCTTCACATCTCTGTCCGGCCAAGTAACTTCCGACTTGCCTTTCTTGCCGGACTCCTCTCTCACGGGAGCCTTGAAGACTGGCCTCTCCTGCTTGGACTCTTCTCTCACCAGAGACGCTGGAAGGACCCTCTTGCCGGACACGACGGGACCGGGTGGGCCGTGCGGGCTCCGCATGAGCCGCGCAAAGGCGTCGCTGCCGAACTGCCAACGGACTCACCGCCAAGTCTCTCATGATGTCCTCGGGGGTGTTGATGTCATCCGCCAGGATGGTCTTGGCGTTAGGACATGGGTTCAGTGTCTTCAACCGACCGTTACTCGGTGCCAGGTGATTACCTGGGGCCTTCATGCTTCCTGTTGCCTGTCGTGGAGCTGCCGCTGCTGCACCTCTCCCATCCGGATTCCTCTCTCACAGGATATGCGGCCGAGGCCCTTGTCCCCTGGACCACCACTTGATCGCGTGGGCTGTACGGGTCGCTGCCGAACTTCGGACATGGCCACAGTCGAGTCTTGTGTAGTCCACAAGGGTGGATTGTCTAGTGCTCGGGTATGCTCTGCTTCGGTAAGCTTCAGGTTCACGGGGCACCCATGCAGTTCTTCAGTGGTTGGTCTCCTCGAATGCAGGTTGTAGGGATTACTGGGATCCACACGGATGTTGCGATGTTCCTTGGACAGCACCGATGTTCCTGTGTGCTGTAGTTCTCTCTCCTCCTCTGCGGAGTGATGTGGTGTTACTCCGTTCTTCCTCTTCGTTCTCTTCCTCGACGCGGTCCGGTCTTCTTTCTTGCTTTCTCACGCTAACCAGGATTCTCCATGTAGCGGGCCCTCTACATGTCGTCCCCGTGGTCTTGTCCATGTGGTAGGACACTGTCCTTCACTTGGCTTGGTGACTAGACCTGCCGTCGTATCTTCAATCTCTTTTATGGCGTCGCGCCCTTGCTTTCCATGTTCCTTCTTGCGACGTTATTTGGTCCTCTTGCTGTCGTTGGCCTTCCCGACCAGTCTTCCCCAGGTGGCGTGCACTCCGCCTGTTTCTTTCTGGTCTGGGCATAGCTCTCCGGCATGGTGTTCTTCTCTTCTCTGACTGGACCAGTTGTCGCGATCTTCTCTGTTGTTGCTTTTCTTTCCTTAGTGACCATACTGGGTGGTCGGTTTTCATCTTGGGCATGAGTTGTCATGCTGTGCTATTTTCTTTGTTGTCGCTATTCACCGTCACGGTGTTTTGGCGTTGGCGTGCTTTGTCTGCGCGGAGGAGGGTTGCGTCACCGCTCCTGGTGCAACTCTGGTGCATGCTGCCATGCGTGCTGACGATGGCGCTCCGGTTGCTGCGAGACATTGCTGTCTCTGTTGGGGACCTTTGTGTGCTGTCCCGTGGCGGTGGCGTGGCGCTGTGCAGCGTCACTTTGGCGCTCTTGATTCCTGGCACGTTCCGGCGCAGTGCTGCGCAGTCCTGTTGTGCGGGTGTGGAATTCTTGGACGCTTGTTGCGAGTCGTTGGGTACTTGCTGCTTTGGCTGTTGTCAGGGACTTGCTGCTTTGGACCGTTGGCGGGAGTGGTTGATGCTGCGGTGAACACCTGTGGCCACAAGGCGTCGCGGCTCTCTCCGTCGTTTGATCTCGGCAGTCGTTTTCCTCCAAACGTTCTGTCAGTGCTTGAGTGCTTGGTGAGGCGTTCGTGCCTCTTTCCACATCGCGCTGGAAGTGGCATCTGCAGACCCTTTGCTGGTGTGTGTGGGTGTCTTCTGCGTGGTTGCGCACTTACTTGCTGCGTGGTAGTAGATTCCAGTTGTGGTTGCGTTGTGTTGCGTTGCGCATTTACTTGCTGCTTGGTTCCTTGGGGCGTTACTCAGTTCCTTGCCCCTTGCTGCTATTGACCCATCGTGGGTTTGTGCAATGCTTGTTTCTTTGGTGTGTGTAGGTGTGATGGTGCTGGATGGCCACCAAATAGCAGGGGGGGGCTCCTCGGCAGTCTTCCAGGATCTGCAGGGCTCTGCTGATTGAAAATGCCGGCACTGGGACGTGTGACTCTGTAGTGTGGGGGTCCGACCCAGTAAGTAGGTGGCTTGCAGATTCACTGATTGCACTGGGCCCCCAGGAGTCCTTTGGTCTGTACTAGTTTTGTGTTTCTGGCGCGTTCCTGCGCCTCGTGGCATGTTACTGCGTTGCTGGCTTGTTTCTGCGCGGTCTCCCTTTTGTCTTCAGGAGGTTGCGTATTGACGTGGCGTCCTTTGGGCATGGCAGTGTTCCTGCACACGGTTAGTTCAGTCTCACATTGTGTAGTTGCAGGCTTGCGCCGGTGCTATCTGGTGCGTGGAGTTCCTTCACTCCTTGCGTGTTGCTGCGCAGTGCTGTGCTGTTGTGTGGAGTTCCTTCCGATTTCGGGGGTGGCGGCAGCACCACTGACAGACGTGGATGTGGTTTTGCGCCACCTGTTGACATGGCACTTGCTTTGACCAATGCTTGTTTCGGTCTCGCCGGGAGTCCTTCGGCTTATGGAGTTGCACTCTGCGGGCACTGTGTTGCTGCGGGCTTGTTCTAGGTTGCAGTCTGTAGGTGGTTGGCCCAAGGCTTGTTTGCTGCTCTCTCCTGTGCTCTTCTTACAGCCGGCCACTAGATGGCAGTGCTGGATAGATTGGATAGCAGTTCACCTCTTTGTGTGCTTTTGTGGAGCTTTCCTCGGTGTTCACAAGTGGAGCTGAGCTGCCAGTGTTGGGCTCCGTGGGTGCAGTTGGTGCTGTAGCCACTCCGGCTCCACTGGCATGCTGGAGGACAGCGGACGACCCGATGGAGCTGCAGGCTGGATGGCAGGTAGGCTCTTCACTTGGCAGGGCTGGGTGGGAAAAGGGGGGCTTGGCACCACACTCTTTGGGCAGCGCTGGCCGCATGCAGTCTTTCCCTTGTCCCCTTCCCTCTCTGCAAGCCCCTTCAGGTCGCGGGCTGAGGAAGGGGGGGGGCGCTCTGATGGCCGCAGGCAGTCTCTTGTGGCTCTCCTCGTTGCCCCCGCCCGCAGCAGCCTTTCATTCACTCGCTGCGCGGTGGGGGGGGGAAATGGCTGGGGGGTTCAACTGCAGCTGGCATTGGACTACGTGCCTCCCTGCACTGTAGTAGTCTCCATGCTCACCTCCGCCCGGCCGCCGCAGCACCTCAGCTCACACGCTGCGCTGGGCGGAGGAAAAGCCGACTTCAGTGAGTGCTTGCCGCTTTGAACGGCTGCAAGCTGTGTCCTCTCCCCGCTGCCGCAGCTCCACAGTTCATAGGCTGCGGGGGACAGTGTGTGTGCAGCAGCTGCGGGTGGGCTCCGCTTTTGTATTTTTTTTAAACTCGGCAGCTCTCCACGCGCTCCCCGCCGCCGCAGCTTCACACACGCGGCGGGGGAGGGGGGCGCTGCAGGCAGGCCGCGGGTGGGCTCCGCGAGTCCTGCTTGATTACTGTTCATTCATCCTCGCAACGGCGGACAGGAGGCACCACAGGCAGGCCGCGGGTGGGCTCCGCTGGCGCTGCAGAGTCTTTCTTCCGTGGGGATGCCACAGGCAGGCCGCGGGTGGGCTCCGCGAGTCCTGCATGAATTATGCTCATTCACCCTCGCGGCGGGGGGCAGGAGGCATCCCAGGCAGGCCGCGGGTGGGCTCCGCTGGCTCTGCTTTAGTGTCAGTTTATTTACGGCAGCATTGTGCCCGTCTAGGCGCTCTTCGGCACAGTCTTTCACCCCTCCGCCGCACTTCACACACGCGGCGGGGAGGGGGGCGCTGCAGGCAGGCCGCGGGTGGGCTCCGCGAGTCCTGCATGAATTATGCTCATTCACCCTCGCGGCGGGGGGCAGGAGGCATCCCAGGCAGGCCGCGGGTGGGCTCCGCTGGCTCTGCTTTAGTGTCAGTTTATTTACGGCAGCATTGTGCCCGTCTAGGCGCTCTTCGGCACAGTCTTTCACCCCTCCGCCGCACTTCACACACGCGGCGGGGAGGGGGGCGCTGCAGGCAGGCCGCGGGTGGGCTCCGCGAGTCTTGCCGTGTTTTGAGTTTATTTGCGGTCGTGTTGCACGCAGGCCATGCGGGTGGGCTCCGCTTCGGTGCACAGTCTTCCGGGGGGAGTCACCTCCCGCTCCCGGCTCACCTTCGGCCGACGGGCCAGGTCCTGGGCTGCGGTCGTGGCGGGTGGGCTCCGTCCGGCCGGTGCACCTCTCCGGTGGGGTCTTCAGGCTCGCGGCCGTCGCAGGTGGGCACTGGGCGGTCCGCTCGTCCCTGGAGGTGCTTGTTGGTGGCGGCCGACGCGGGTGGGCTCCGGTCGGCTCGTCCTTGAGGGCTGGTGCGGTGGGCCTCACGGTCGCTGCAGGCTGCGGGGCTCCGACGTGCCCACCGGCTTCTCGGCGCTGCTGCGCCCTGCTACAGGGGTTGCCCTGCAGGCGGGCAGCTCTCTCCCCCTTTTCCCGGGATGAAAGGCAGTGGCACGCGCGGCTCCACTACCGGCCTCGTCGCCAATGTAGTGTTGGGCCCTAGGCCCACATAGTGGAGGAATGAGACACACGGACACCAGTTAGGGGATAGCAGATCTGGCCACGAGCACGTGCGCTCTGGCCCTTTTATTGACAGCGTCACCTGACCCAGTGACGTCTGTGGTGGGTGGGTGTTTAGTGTAGGGTTACATAGGAAAACAACTAGACTGTGTCCTAGCAGGACACTACAGTATCAAACACTAAAGAGACCCCCAAGCCAGTATTTATCAGACTTTAGTGGGATAAGGAAGTGGAATACATCATGTAGGATCACATGACACTGGAGTCTTGTTTAAATGTGTTCTGCTCTCACATTCCTATATTACAGTGATGGTCCTTGAAAAAGACCCACCTTGATTAGATGAGTGTGCTGAGTGACCTCATAAGTGACTAAGACCACTCAATAATTGAGGTGTAGATCAGAGAAATGTTAGAGGGTTTCATTACAAACATCTCAAACGCAAGTGATGCAGAACAAATGCCATGAAAGTCATAAATCAGTTCAAGTCCCAGATAAGCAGAAAATCACAAAGAAATCGAGCATCATCCCTAGCAGCATGGGGGAGCTCAGGACATCTCTGGCTCATCCCCAAAATCAGGAGGTTATTATACACAATTCTTGCACTTTAAATAAGTAAAACAACACATTCATCATAGCATGATTATAAGTGAAAATTCTTTTGCAAATTTGAAATTTGAACGTCACTTCCTTAAGTGGGTCTTGAGCCCAAATATCCACGGACTCGATAGTTCTCGCTTCGGTGCCTACTCGAATCGTGGGTTCACACTCTGCAGCTCTGGGCATTAGCTGCTTAATCTCCACTACGGCCCCCCCGCGGCGGGATGCCTGGCTTTCACCTTGGGGATGCCCAGTACGGGCATCTCACAGGGAAAAAGCCAGGACGGGTTCCCAAGGCAAGCGCCGAGATGCCTACGGGTAATCGAGCGCTATATAAGAACGCATAATAATAATAATAATAATATAAGCCCGATCCTATTCTAAGAAAGCTTCCCGAGATGTTCAAATAAAATATGAAACATTTCAACGCTTTTACATTACACTAACGAATATGACCGTCTGCACAACAGAATCGCAGTGAAAGGTCCTTGGATTACCAACAGTTTAGGAACACTAGAAAGTTCATTCAAAGTTTTGTATTCATCACAGTGGACAAACTATTCCATCAGCTTGACGTGGCTCTGCAGAGCTAGAGAGGAGGAACGATGAGCAGCGGAAGAGGGTGGGAGGGGCTGAGTACAGGAGTGAATGGCATAACAACGGGGCATATTATCAAGGGGGTTTATCTCCGCTTTTTTGGCTTTAAAAGCCAAGAAAGCGGAGATAAAATTATCTCCCTATTACCTAGCTGTCGCTAACACCAGTTAGCGACAGCTAGTAGGAGATAGCGACCATCTTGGGCCCCGCTTTGCATGTCAGTGATATTTATCACTAATGACATGCAAAGTGGGCGTGCCAAGATGTTAGTGACTGGACTCAGTCGCTAACATCGCTATCTCCTATTACCAACTTTTGGAGATATTGGCGCTAAGCGCGAATATCTCCAAAAGCTAACACCTGCCCTGAGCAGTTCTTAGCCATGTTATCCAATGGGAGGTGGATAACATGGCTAAGAGCATTAGCTCGGTAATGCATGAATATCGCGGACTTTTCAGCGATATTCATGCATTGCGCCGTTTTTTATCGCATTTGCGATAAACCTTGATAATAGCAAAGTTTATCTGCGATAATTTCTGACGATGCTTAGCGTTAAAAAATTTGTTGCTAAGCATTGTTAGCGATAAATATCGCTTAACGTTGGTAATATGCCCCAACATCTTTTATATCCAAGGTGACATTTGGAAATACATGTGGCATGAAAAAATGATATTAATAAACACACTTTTAGACGTCATATGACACTTTTTACATCTGTAATCAAGTTAGCTCATCTTTTACACATAGGAGACACAAAATACAGATTCTGAAGCATGCTTCCACACACGTATGTCTGCAGTATGTGTAAACCTAGCTGTAAGTCAGTGCAGCACTGGACTCAGTGCATGAGAGCTCGGAGCGGTAACTCGCTCGGAAGAGTGGAGGTGGCTGCAGAAATACTGAGGACATCATGTCATTTCCTGCACCTGTTCTGCCTGTTCACACCTCGTGGATCTGAGGTGGGAAACATCGCAGGATTCTGAGTTTCACAGCGCGGTCGGTGAGGGCGATATGAACTGCTTTACTATCGCCCATTCCTCATTATCAGTCTGTCTCTTTTAACTGTCCAACGATCCCTGCCCCGTTCTGGTCTAACTCATTGTTGGGTCGTGATGTCCCTCTCTGGAGAAGCTGGAATACAAACAAGGGTTCAAGTAAAACACTTACAATGATAAAGAAAATATCCAACCCAAAACTTATCTAAATTAGACAAAAAAGAGAGGAAAGAAAACTAGCATATTGCAAAATACACAATGAGAAACAGAAAAAGAAGAGAATGAAGAAAATGCCCAGATCCTATCTGGGCACTGGATGCCCATGTACAAACTGTTTCATTTAAGTAGAAAATGTATCACCCAAAATAACCAAAAACAATCATAAGACACTAATGGCGATCATGGGATTACACAAACAATACTGGAAGTACAAATGATACAATGTGGAATCAAACAAAGTGACTGCGGGAAAATATACAAAGACGGGGTTCAGGACAAAAGAGAAACAATACATAGCAAAGAATGCGTCCTTTTCAATTAGGGCCACACTTAGGCATCCGCTGCGTTTCGACCATAATGAACTTAGAAGGTCATCATCAGGACAGCGCAACGAACAAAGGAGCGTCCAAGGAATTTCAGTAAAACATCTGAATCAAGGAAGAAATCCTCAACGATATATAATGAAGTTTTAAGTGCCGGGAGTGCCAAGCTTCGCCACACAATGAAGAAATCGCACTCTGATAACATATCAAGAGGCTTATAGATGAGTAACAAGCGTAGAGAGTTGCAGAGAACCTTCACTCAGCCACTAATTGATTGAATCAACTGTTCCTTCGTTATGGATAAAAAGCCATGGTAATTTATGGCAATTTAGGGGGCTAGTAAATATATACCGGTAAAACAAGATCTGAAAAAATGTATCAGGTGAGTACCAGACAGTGGGCTCACCTAGATGCCCCTCTCAAGCTGCCTGGTCTCGCCAGCATACCCAACAAACTTGCATCCAGTCGTGAAGTCAGATGCGAGTTTGTTGGGGAGGCTGGCGGGTTCACATTGAAAATATCCTACTCTGCCCAGTTGCCTGATACTTTTTTTTAGATCTTGTTTGACAGGTATATATATTTACTAGCCCCCTAAATTGCCATAAATTACTAGGGCCTATCTTGGCATGACCTCAAACCCTTGTTGAGGTCTTTTCTAGGGTCGCGACCCCCTTTAGAAATAAATGGTACTATTTCGGCATCAAGCTCAGGTGTCACCAAAACTTTCTTATCTACAGAGAGCCTTGAGAATTCTGACGTTAGATATGTCTCTTCTAATCCAATACTCAATATTGTTTGTCACATGTTCATAAGGGGACCATTCAGGGGTTGATGGTTGCTTAATTAAAAGAGGGACAAACACGCTCTTACCAAAAGGATTCAAAATAGAACCATCCTCCCTTTTTAATTTCCTCTCCTTAGGCTAGCTACCCTTCACAAAGCCATCACTTTCCGAGTCCAAACCTGACAAACAACTGAGTTCCACCTCCGCACAACCAGAGTACTCATCACACCTTGTGTTTATACCCGCTTGATTCTTTACCACTGCCATATAGCGGGCCTTCCTTCTGTCCATCCTTCATGTCCTCAGCATCACCCCTTTCTCTGTCATCAGAGCAAACATCTTCTACCAAAGTAGATTTCATTTTCTTAGCCAGCCCATCTCTAGTTGACACTTGCGTTCTTTTTCAAGAAGCTTTCATTGCAGATCTTTGGGCCGCTTCTGCTTCAGTAGCTGACCAAAATTGCTCCTCATCCCTGATGGATGACTTATGCACAAGCAGTCTTAGCTTCTTCTCCATTCTTAGTGAAACCTCAGTAGTAATTTTCTCAATTGCCTTATTAAGTTTCTCTTCGAAAGAGATCTCCTGAGAACCCTCAGCCTACTCCATGTTCAATCTAAATATAATCTAACCACTGTTTAAAAGAAAACAATCACTTTCTCTGTATGCTAAAAAATGAAGCCTTAAGCAAAAGATTACTCCAACAAGTAAAAATTCACCAAAACAGTAAGACTTCACCTCAGTAATGACAACCTTAATGTGCAATTAAAATTCCCTACAAGTACAGCTAATTTCTGAGCCTTCCACTCCTCCGTGCCATCTCCTCAGAATACAATAGCGAAGGAGCGTTCTGACAGTAAGCGAACGAGCGTTCTGACAGAACGCAAACGAGCGCTCTGACAGAAAGCGAACGAGCGTTCTGACAGTAAGCGAACGAGCGTTCTGACAGTAAGCGAACGAGCGTTCTGACAGAACGCAAACGAGCGCTCTGACAGAAAGCGAACGAGCGTTCTGACAGTAAGCGAACGAGCGTTCTGACAGTAAGCGAACGAGCGTTCTGACAGTAAGCGAACGAGCGTTCTGACAGAACGCAAACGAGCGCTCTGACAGAAAGCGAACGAGCGTTCTGACAGTAAGCGAACGAGCGTTCTGACAGAATGCGAACGAGCGTTCTGACAGAAAGCTAACAAGCGTTCAGACAGAACGAGAACAAGCATTCCGACAGAATCAGCTGCTACGGGAGCCTCGACGTGCCAAAAGAATTCCTGTCTAATCAACACTTTAGCGAACAGCGGTCTAAATAAACCGCACCACCCTCTTGGATGAACCATCAATGCATCGACAAAGCACACCTCAGCCGCACATCCAGCTGCGAGACCAGAGCTCCTGCCGGGGCAACCAAGTTACCAGACAAACAAAGCAGACCAACCCGTTACCATAACAACGCGCACCGCTAATCCTACCGCACAGACTAACGGTTTGGGATCGCAGACCTCGGCGAGGTAGGCCAAGAATTGCAAATATTGAAAATAATTATTTCAACATGACAAAAAACACATTTTAGCTTATACGAAAATTGACACAACAGCGTACTTACTTAGCAATCCTAATAAAACTATAAAACACAGTCAACAGCTGTATAAGATACGCAAGCGCTGCCATCCCAACAGAAAAATATACTATGCACTTCCCCGTCAAACGGCCCTGTCTCTAAAACAGTGAACTCGATATACATACAGTACAATTTCATTATAAAACAAACTGCATATAGTACTTATCTTAATGAGCAGCAGCAATAAAAGAAGGAAGAGGACTGGTTGCTGTTTTTTTTATTATGTTTAGAATGTTTTAATATTCTAAGTTCTAGAAGCTTTAAAGATGCTGCTGAGTGGTGGCAATAAAGGATTTACTGCATAATATTAGCCTCAGTGTCTTTAATAAAATCCAGATTTTCACCCACCAAGGCTGTGGAAAAATCTACTTTATCAGGCAAAAAGGAAACAGAGGACTTGAGAAGGGAGGGTTAATCATTGGGGGAGCAGGTAACACTCATTCACCCACAATATACGGGTCCTGAACATCAAATTAAATTAAATCAATCTCTATCAAGTTTGTGCAACACTACCATAAAAGATAATATATTAAATGGACATTGGAAACCATTAAGAAGCCCATATTTCAACAACCATTCATAGATGATGCTTGATAAAAACGTTCTATATCGATGCATCTCCAGATGCGGCCCAATGTGCATGATTCTCACAGCACTATTTACAAAGCATTAAAAACGACCAAGAAAATAGTTGAAGTCAGCAAAGAGGTAAAAACATAAGAGTAGGAATACACTGTGTAAAATTTATTAAGTGCTGTTTTACAAAAAGATAATCCCTGTCATCTACAATATACGGATTAAAATGTGCTTTGTTCAGAAATTCCGTCACTAGGGCAGACATTCTTTTATTTGAACATTGAGCAGTTTCTAATATGGCACCAAAAAAGTGTGCAGGATAAGATGACGGTGACTATTTAAATATATAAAAGATGAAACTGGGGGGCATATTATCAAGGAATAGCGATATTTATCGCAAAATGCGCTTAGCGCATTTTTTTTTATCGCTGCCTATCGCTGGATATGTTAGCGGAGAAAACATGCTATGAGCAACGTTTTTCTCCATTGTGCTAAAATAGCCAGCGATAGCGGCGAAATGCGTGAATATCGCTGAGAATACAGTGATATTCACGCATTAGCGACAAAATGCTCTTAGCCATGTTATCCACCTCCCATTGGATAACATGGCTAAGAACTGGTCTGGGCAGGTGTTAGTATTTGGAGATATTCGCGCTTAGCGCAAATATTTCCATCGCTACGCCTGCCTTGCTAATAAGCGATAGTGACGTTAGCAACTGCTTACAGTCGCTAACTGGTTAGGTACGCCTACTTTGCATGTCATTAGCGATAAACATCGCTGACATGCAAAGCGGGGCCCAAACCGCTCGCTATCGCCTAAAAGTTGTCGCTAACATCAGTTAGCGACAGCTTGCTAATAGGGCGATAGAATTATCGCCGCTTAGCGGCCGAAAACGGCCGCTAAATCGGCGATAATTGCCTATCGCCCCCCTTGGTGATATGCACCTGGATTCCTTCACCTGTCGGTATTAGTGCCAGGTTGTGACCCTTTTATTTGCCATTCGCAATGTTCCCTAGTTGCCCACACCAATCTATTCAATTTATTTTTAAGTTCGGTTCGGAATCGTGGCAATATATCACCCTCAGTGATGCCAAGGCTATGCCTAGTGTGTTATGACAAGATCTAATACATTCTAGACAAGGAATTTTGCAAGGACAGTCAAGGGAGAGGCAGTCAGTTATATAAACTATGGGGCATATTAGCAAGGTCATTTATACCGCTTTAGCAGCCCTTTCTGCCACTAAAGTGGTGATATTATTATCGCCCAATTAACAAGCTGTCGCTAACAGCTGTTAGCGACAGCTTTCCGGTGACAGCGACCGTTTCCCTTGCCACTTTGCATGTCAGCGATATTTATCGCTAATGACATGCAAAGTAGGCGTGCCCCACGAAAACAACAGGAATCCACTCGCAAACACACCTAACTCTTATCAGCAATGCGACCCTGGGACCCAGTTAGCGACAATGAAAGTCGCGCTAACCACGGTTATCGCAGGTTTTTTACACCTGCTCAAAACCTGACTTGTCCATTCAAGTCAATGGGGGGGTGAGTGTGTGGCTGAGACCACTATGGTCTATCAGCAACCACCCCCCTAACGCTGGGTTATTATCACTGTAATTCATGTGATAATCCCGCTTTTCGCCGCTATCGCTGGATTTTTCATCGCTATGGAGATAGCCATTGCTAATGACGTGCTATCTCGGCGATTGAATCCAGCGATAGCCGGCGATGGGAAAATACTCGCTAAGCGCGCTTTGCGATATTTATCGCAAACCATTGCTAATATGCCCCTATATATTAAATACTGTACATGCCAATGGGAAACACAGCAAATGCTGAAAACCTAAACATGTGGCAGAAAAAGAGCAAAGCACTCAAAAGAAGTCAAGATCTATGCAGAGTCTCAAAATTCAAATAGCAAAGAAAGCCGTCTGTCGGGCGCCTGCACGTCAGACAGCGTCTTTCTGTCTGTGTGTTAATGTGATTCTAGGTGGACAGGAACTAGCGTGCGATCTAAGACATCTTTAGATCCCATCACAAGAGGGCCTTTGGAGTAGAGAGAGATTCTATTCCTTAGAAAGCATAAATTCCATGTTCTTCCAAAGAGGAGACGATGGATTAGTGTTTTGTCCAACAGAGGGGAGTCCCGAGGGGTGGGCGGAATTTGCGTAATCGTGTTACGCAAATCTCCACGAAACGGTAAATAATCTCCGCGAACACGCGGAATTGCTTGTTCGCAATGCTTTTTTACTGTTCGCAATTGCTCTTTGCGTGCTCAGGGGGAAATATCTCACGAACACGCATTTTGAGAACGCGAACAAGCAAACAATTTAGCGAAGTCGCGATACACAGAATTTTGGGCAATTTTGCGTTCTCTGCAGAACGCAAATTTACCCAAATTCCTCAAATTCCGCCAGCGGAACGGAATTTACAGCCCAGGCCTAGTCCCTACCATTGTCCAAACGACTGGTCCAGGTGTCGTTTGTGGTTGAAGGTGCGGATCTTGAGAAGATCCTGAAAGCTGCGCCTGGGGTGGACCCCAGCAAACAGCCTCAGGGTCTTGTCCAGTCAGCGAGTGGCGATGGAGTGAAGGCGTTAGTGAACTAACCAGCCATGACTGTCGGTCTTTCGTTAACTAAGGGTTCAAGTGGGCCTTTTCAGGCATCAGGAGGGTTACAGCATGAGTGTGACCTCTCAGGGGCGGGCACCCGGTCAATGTGTGAATGCCAGAAAGGATGGGGTTGGTAAAATCAAGTCTTGAGAGAAACATTGATTGAAACATTACCTTGAGGTCTTGCTCTGGTGAAAGGGGTTTAACCCCACGGATATATCTTTCAATGCTAATTGGCATGTCAAGAGCTGCCATCCAGGACTGACTCTTGCCTCGCGTGTGAGCTAAGATGGAGATATCCTCAGGGGAGAGGGCCCTCAAGCTCAGTGTCACTAGCATGTTCATGACGTGGCATGGTTCAGCCTCTAAAAATGTATGTCATGGGCTCAAGATAAAGGTTGGAGGACAGGATTAGAGCTAGAGGATGAATTGTCCAGCTTGAACTTTTGATCTAGACTTTTTAGGTGGATTCCAAGGAAATTGGTGAAGGTAGAGACAGACACCAACCTCTGTGCCCACCTGGCATTGTGGCTATGGTACAATAATGTTTGGCACACTGCTGACCATAGCCTCAGTGGAGTTATTGAGACTGTGGAGTGACATGGCAGGTACTGTCATGCATAAAGCATGTGGTCATGGGATCAGATTGCCCACATGTGGTAAGCAGGGCTCTGTCAGTGGTTGAAACTTTTGCAAGCCTCTGTCTGCGTTTCAGAAATTCACACAGACCACCAGCGTTGGCTCCTCGACTTGAGCAGGGAAGCGTCGCTCCATAAGCCCCCGAACTGAAAAACAAAACAGTAACAAAGTTTATTTATTACTGTTTTTTTTTTCAGTAAAACATCCTGAACTAAGAGTCAGAACTGGGCGGGGCCAGCACTGCTGAGTGGCAGCAGCAGAGAGCTATGCACTTTGAAAAGCTTGGGTCGGTCAGCCAGACATGCACTTTTTGAAGTTCTCTAACACATTTGTCAGGGTTTAGATGAAGTGCAGGCCTCAAGTGCAGTTAGGAGTGCTGGGAAAGGCCACTCTATCCAGTCCTGGAGCTTCTGTCATGCTGTGAAAGCAGCAGCAGGATTGGGTAGGGTAGTTTTCTGCTGCAGGGGCTTACAGAAGGCGCCGGAGGGGGAGGACGTCGCACATCGAAGAACGGAACAAGGTAAGTTTATATTATTATTTTTGGGGTGTCCGCAATGCAACTTTTACAACGCACTACCATTACAACGCAGGATTTACAACGCAAGTCATTACAACGACTTGCGCTGGAGGGCGCTGTAGGATAGGGAATAGTTTAATTTACTATCCAAAACCTTCCCTACTATCCACGGGGACTGAGTTGGAATAGTAAATTAAACTATTCCACTTTCCAGCGCCCTCCAACGCAAGTCGTCGTTGTAATGACTTGCATTGTAAAACC